>NC_090209.1:21358721-21521221 GCF_033026475.1 Channa argus
ATTGCAAAAAGGAGATTTTCATTTGTGTCACATCAAATATCAAACCCATCAAGTGACAGTTAGTGTGAAACTTCAACCGTAATGTATGTTATTAGTCGACGACAGGGTGTGTTAGAGGAATTCATTTGCATAAAGGTGTTTTTAGGTTAATAGTAAAATAATTTTTGAAAACGTTTTACGATTCTGTCAAGGTGATTATTTGTACTTATGTGCAGAGTTTCAAGGATATTTGTTCATTAGATTTAAGAGTTTTGTCCTCATCCTTGCAAATGGAGGATTGTTACATCCACTCTGTCATGTAACTTTTCCTGTCAAATGTATTGATGGAGAGGAGTATTTGGTTTAAATGAATCCCTCCTGTGTACTTTTACACAGCAGACTTGAAGTAACACTTGCTTCTTCTTCAACCTGCTGAATTTCACTTAAATATGTTGAACTGCAAAATACAAGTGTGAGTTTTGGGTGAATTGAGTAGGAAAAGTCAATGATGGGTTGAATCATGTCACACAGAACATGGAAAAGGCGAACGCCTTTCCGTGAAGCCTCCGACGGGCTGCGACAGGTGGTTCGGTGGCTCCTGACAGCAGATGGAGCCACAGCGTTGGGGCCATTACTTTTGGTTGACGCGAGTCCCCGCAGTGTGGAAACAAAGTTGAAGACTGTTGTACAAGTTGTACGCAGCCCAGCGCGGATTGGCTGAAGCGAACACCCAATGGGAGCCAGCCAGAGCAGGAAAACAATAGTCCTGACGGTCCGTGTGAAGTCAAGACTATTTTTGGTGGGGCCCGCCTCGCTTGCTATTTCTGTCAGCGGGAGAGCAAAGGGGAGGGGGCAGGACTTGAGGGGCCGGACTTTCTTTTTCTGTAACTTGCCTCCGATAAGTCTCTTTTCTGTTCCTCCTCCTCTGTTCTGTCTACTGACAACACCAGCGGGTCTCGCCATCACCCACCGTCAGCTTTGCCCCCCTGTTTTTTTTTTTTAATCTCCTCTTTGGATGCACACGGACTTGTTGAGCGCGCCGAAGTCTGCGGGACCGTCTTCGAGCGTTAGGTGCCCGTTTCGTTCGCGGCAGCTTTTAACGGGTCTGCCTCGCAAGGTAGGCGACGTCGATGGTGCCTCTGGTGAAGCTCCGATGAAGGAACAGCTGGGAGTCCGTTAAACTGTGCTGTTGATCAGATTGGAGTGTTGCTTTGCTTAAAAGAAAATGGGTGGTTTGTGTGAGCAGGTGTTTGCGCTGGACTGAAAATAAGAGCCAGAAAAAGAAAGAAAGACAAAGAAAAAAAAAGCCCCTTCTACCGTATGTGCCTTTATTATCATGTAAGTATTATGACTTCATTCTCATGATTATTTGTGTTTTGTAGTGATTCATGCACGTCTACAACAGGTTATGGCAGCCTCTGGTCCTAAGGAGATTTAAAGGAATGGACGTAAACACACGAAAGATTTCTAAAGTGCAGGACGCAGATAAAAACTCTTTATTTTGTCTTAATTTCTAAACACAATTTGATGTTTGGATATGGTTTGTAAGTAACAGAGCCGTAGGTTCTTATCAGTCATCTCTCACAAATACGCCCTTGTGTGTGTGTGTGTGACATTTAAGGGGCTTTTGCAGCTAAACAGATGTTGGTCAGTACCAGCAGCAACAGGTCAACCAAAGAAACACACACACACACACACACACACACACACACACACACACACAAACTGGGGGAGTGAGGAGGCCTAGTTTTGAACCTGCACATGCATTACCTACTTTTCTGCATCTACGTTACTTTTGTACGTTTTTTTTTTTTTTTTTTGTCGTGTGTTTTGCGTTGTGGTATTTTTGTGACACAATTTTAGGCAAAGTTGCATCCAAATGTGGGTCAAATATTAGACCTGACAGGTGGCTGTTAAATGGCACCAGCTGCTTAGGTTGTGCCCAGCTGCAGCCATCAGGTCAACACAAACCTTTAATTATGTCACCTTCTATCTTCTTGTGATGACATTTTGGTCCAGTTTGGAAGTGAGGTATTATCCGCCTTTCTCACGTTTATCTTTGTGTTTGTCTCCACAGATGGAACCTCTGGGAACATCATAAAGACAGACAGGCAGGACAACACATTTCCTACAGTGGCAGGTAAAAAAAAAAAAAGCTGATAAATGAATAAATGCTCCCGTTGTGGGTCAGTAACGTCTCAGACAAACTTGTTAAAGTGCGGCACACAGCTGCCAGCGCACATGTGGAATAACGTTGCCAGTCATCAGTCGGCCCCCGTGAGGACTGCATCCTGTCTTATTTACAACATTTTTTTACAGTGTACGCACGTTACACAGTGGGTGACACGGGTTTTTCCAGTGCAGCAAACAGAATGACCTAAGCTCTTTGATTCTTAGAGAACCGCAGTAAAGCCCAGAACAGGTGTTGGCCCAGTTGCGAGGACGTATTTGCCCCCTTTTGTTTTGCAGGTGCTATTATGTGTAAAGAGATGTGTTTGTGACACTGCGAAAATCTAAAGTTATGAAGTTACGCAAGTAGTCATGCTGCCATGGGGGACAATATAAAGTACAGTAGTAGGATTCACTTCACTTTTTAAATTTCACTTCCAGGATTGGGTCACCAGCCTGTAGAAATATCCAAACATATTTTCCTCAAGTCATATTCAATTGCAGCTACGATTGGTTTGTGAATGTGGTCGTGACTGGATAAAGACAATGTCACAGTTTGCTGCAGGTTTTGTGATGCACGATGTGTTTTTGATCCCAAGACGGATCATGAGAAAATGTGCCTCTGTGCACCGACAGAGGAAGTGCCCCTTACCCTTTTAGCCCTTTCAATTTTAGTCTGTTTTTGGTGATTTTATATTGGTCTGTGGGAGTCTGGGCTCTGTTTTTAGTAATGTGTCTATTTTTCTTTGGGTTAAACTGTGATAAATAGTTTTAGTGTATTTTTGGTAATCTGGTTTCTGTTTTGACTCATTTTGAATCTATTTATGATTGCTGTGCATCTGTTTGTGCACCTATAAACAATATGAACACTAACTACAGAGGCTCTGCTCCCCGTGGCCCCTGACCCCTGGGGCCCCTGGACCTGCGCCTGGCAGGCCTGTTCAGTCCATGTCTTGAACTAATAACAGGAGAAGTTCAAATTTTACAACTAAAAATGAGACTAAGATGAGCATGTTAGAGTCCTGTTTCTTCATAATAACCATACATTTTCCATCACACCAGCTGCAAATATCTCTTCAGTCTACCTCCCCTCACTATAAAAGGAATTTAGAAACATTACCACAACTCAGCTTGGT
Organism: Channa argus; assembly: GCF_033026475.1. Classification (NCBI taxonomy): domain Eukaryota; kingdom Metazoa; phylum Chordata; class Actinopteri; order Anabantiformes; family Channidae; genus Channa; species Channa argus. The sequence goes on from NC_090209.1 coordinate 21,362,006, forward strand.
TAATGCTGACTCACATGGGAAAAACTGAAAGGATTTTTCTCCTTTAACCTGAGATCAAAAGGTATCTGATCCACTGCTCCACCCATCAGAGTCATGTCATTTGGCTGTGTCTTTGTGTCCTGCCTTTTTAGTCCAGATTAGCATTCTTTGCTGTGGAGCATGCCTGTGTGTAGGATTACAATGCATGACTCTCTGAATGGATGCCGGGTCTCACTGTGCCAGGCTCCACTCGCTGTATCCTAACCACGGACCCACTATGTGCCCTATGTGTGTGTGTTTGAGACTGGAAAAACCCAGTGAGGTCATGGCCGTGACTGCAGGGTCTGGTTACATACATGTTGTCCACGTAGGGCTTTGTCTGTCTTTCTTTAATCTCTCTCTCTGTACACACACACATAATCTCACATTGAAATTCTTCATCGTCGAGCATAGTGCCCTGATGCCTGGCGTCTCTGAAGTTGTGTTGCAGCATAAGGTGGCAGCAGCCAGGACCAGATGTGGGTAACATGTAAACCCACCATTTTAAAAGCCTCTAGAGCTCAAACATGCCTTTAAACTACACTGGACTGCTGTAATAAACCTGCAGGCTGCCAGGATTACTTCTCACTTACATTATTTTATCCTTGGTTCTTTTGTAATAACCCTAAATATATACAAATGCAAGAAGTGTCCACCTGAAGACGGGGTTATTTTAGGAATCTCCTGTAACAATTTCCCGAAGAGACCCCGAAGACGGATAAGGCATAAAAAAAGTTCTTTAAGAACATCTTTCCTGCAGCTTTGATCTCTAGGTGCTCTATGAGGATCTGCAGACACACACACACACACACACACACACACACACACACTGTTTCTATAGAACTATGATATCTATGGCTTCCATGGAATTTTTTTATGTTTCTTACTAAAAGCCTAAAAAGCCTAGTTTTACGTCTTTAAATATTTTGACTTTCATTCATTAAATAGAGTAGGCAGAAAACCCTAACAACAGCCAGACTCTAATAGGTGCAGTGGAGCTCATATATCCTTTTCCTGGTCCTGTTTCCAAGCACCTGTGTCAGGTGATCAGGGCACTAGGCTTCTTTTTGTCCGTGGTTTCTGCTGAAATGGAGAGCTGATGAAGAAGGAGTTCCTTACTGCAGATATAAGGGAAATGATGGAAAGATGAAATAAGGAATATGCAATTAAGAACTGATTCCACTAGGGCTGCGACTTATTATTTTCATTATTGAATTATCTCTTGATTATCAATTAACTTAGCTAAGTTCAAATGCCAAAGGGATTCGGTTTAATATCATAGAAGCTTAGGGAAACTGGCAAATATTCATACTTGAAAATCTGGAACCAATTTAAATGTGGCATTCTAACAAATAATTTTAATAAGCCAGTACATTCTTTTATTTAGTAAACATTGATACAAACACACTGCGAAAGCCGTGGAGCTCAGAGGATAAAGCAAGACTAACCTCCCCTCTTTTTAACATTTAATTGACACGTTTGGTCCTCGGGCAGTAATGAGCTAATATATAACTAAACAACATACCGGGTTGATAACACTGCTGCCGATACTAAACTGTTTATTCAACACTCAATTGTGCTCCTTCCTGAATTTCCAGTCTTTGTTTCCCCAAACACAATAAAGTCATAACATCCCAGCAAGTCTCACCCCCCATCCCCCACCCCCACCCCCCCTTTCCTCAACCCCAAACATTGATACACTTTTGTCCACATCCTTGTCAACCACAGCAGATGTCTGACGGTCACGTTGCCCTATGGGACCCCTTATGTCAAAATGCACCGCAGTAGTGCATGGTAGTAATACTAGATGGCGATGAAGGAGACGTCTATTTTTGACCCGCTGAACAAATGGTTCGATTGTCTTGCCTGTAGGTGCGTGAAATCACTTGATATGTCAGGGGTAATGTTATATAATACTCTCCGAGGGGCCGCATAGTGCTGTGTGTGTGTGTATTAATTGTTTTTCCGTGACAGTCTGCACGTATTTACAGTTCTTCGATGCAAAGCGTGTGTGTGGTGTGGCCGTAGGTAACACTGTCCTTAACGTTTTATTGGTGTGTCAAATCAATTCATGTTGAATTAACCTTTGAGCTACAGGCTTCTTGCTGTGGTCAGCTGGGTAACTGGCCCGCACACCCCTCGGGACGTCTCTCTCACACAAGCACATGCACGTAGACCCACTTAATCCTGTAGAAATTCACTGAAGTTCATGGAATTATTTTTCTGTGGCATTTGAGGGGGAAAACCTTTAATTTTCACCTCAGTCCAACCCACTGCTCCAGACCAGGAGCCTCAAGCTAAAACAGCTGTTTTTCTTTTTTCTTTTTTTCTTTTCTTTTTTTTTTTTTTTTTGCCTGTAATCTTTTACAATTTGTTTGTATTAAAAAGCACATTTGCTCAGGATCACAGCTTGTGCCCAAGGCTCAAAAGCTTGTGAAAAGTGATATAGTTGCCACTGATATTAAATAGTTATTCCTGTATTCTATCAGATCTTTATTTTGTTTTTGGTCCTTTGAGCTTTGTAAGCCTCAAGCACTTAATAACCGGCTCAGTCAGTGATTTAAAAAAAAAAAAAAAAGTGGCTTCTTGGAAAGATTATATTTACAACCAACATCTTTTAAATCCTAATTAAAATGTTTATTAGCAGAAACTTTGAAGTTCTGTTTGGAAATGTGTCTGTCTTACAGATGCAGCAGTTTCAGAAACAGTCATCATGTAGGACCTAATGTAGATGATGTGTCAGCCTGATATGTGATATCCATTAAAGGTCGGTGTCGGCCCCATATACCAGTCTAGCCTTAATCACGCGTTTTCTGAAGCAGATTCCTCGCCGTATTTTGATATTGTCTGACTTAAAGCACAGCAGACGGTAATAGACGGCTCACATTTACTGCAGCTTACTGAGGTGACTGACACTGACCTCGGTGTCAAGTTGCCTTTTGTGAGTGCAGATGTAATTGGATCTCCAGTCATCTGGATGGACTGTACATCTGAGTGTGTGTGTGTGTGTGTGTGTGTGTGTGTATGTGTTTGATGAACAATCTCCACTAATGTTTATAGCTTCGAGCTAATTTTACCAACTCAGTGTAGTGATGGAGGAGAGAGACATAATCCATGTTTATTTAATGCGTTTCTGTGTCTGCCTGTGGGTTTGTGCACATGTCAGGGTGTGTGTGTGTGTGTTTGTATTGATGGTTTCTTAGAGACAGCTTTTTCAGATGTATACACACAGAAGGTGCAGGAAGAAGACAAGAGTTCTGCAGAGAGTAAAGTTGAGGAGTCTGGGAGTGGGTGAAGATGTGCAGTAATCAGTACAGATCACCAATGTGCTGGGAGGAGGTCTACTAGATGTATGCAGTGATTTGTAGTGTGCCCTTCATCTTTGGTCACAGATCGAGAGTCAAGAGTCTTTTCTAATTTCCCCCTTAACTGATTTTACGCATTAAATCCTATATACAGTAGTTAATCAAACTTGGCTATAGAAAGCTGCAAAATCTCTGCTGCCTGTTGAACATTTGAATTGATTTAATGATTAATTAAATGATTTGATGTTAAGAATACGGATGAATTATTTTATCCCGTGGTCCTTTTTTATTATTTACGAGTTATTATCATGGAGAGGAAATATAATGATATATCTGCGATGTCACGATGATGGCACAGTGCTAAGGCGGCCAGCTGTTTGTCAACCTGTGCCCAACACTAGACGAATCACAACACATTGGTAAGGTTATTCCTGGCATTTTGCTAAGCATAAAAGCCTGTCTATCTTTTTATGTAAAAAATAATGTTGGGTTTCTTCATGACTGTGTTTATGTGTATACGTATGTGTGTGTGTGTGTTCATTCCGGACCAGAGTGCAGAGCATGTGAAGGAATGTTAATGTCTTCCTTCTTTGTTGTCTGAGCAGACAGACGAGTGTGACTGTGCATATTCATGAAGCGGCCCCCTGGAAGATGTTAACTTTCACCAGACTGGGGGTTGGAAAGGAAATGGGTTGGAAAGACTTATCAAAATAAGAATATGAGGTGGACGTCAGTGTCACTTCATTAATGTTTTGAAGTAGTTTTTTTTTTTTTTTTTTTTGCGTTTGGTGCTCTGGGAATCGGGCAGCTGGAGATCATGTTCAAGATAAAAAAAAACACTTTGCATGTGAACAGGTCATGCGGTCCATCGCTTAATATCAGTTTTAAAAGAAAGAGAAGTTTGCTGTTGAACTTTCTCGCCTCTTGTGGTTTTATTCCCATATTATCGGCAGAAAAGCCTTTGCTGCTGATTTCTTTTTTTTTCCCTTTGTAACTACCAATCTCTTCAGCACTGCCAGAGTCTATCAGTGCATCAGTCGCCAAGTCACCGCTGTTTTCACGACTCACTGTTTTCACCACTGATAAGCAGGACTACTATTGAGTTCATTGGAGACCCTTGTCTCATTTGCCGCTGTAAAGACTGTGTGAGAAGAGAGACAGTAAAGCAAAAGTTATGTGCTATCAGCGTTTTGTTTTTCTAATCAGGTTTGTTTGTGTAAGAAGTGTGAGTGTATTGTGTCTTGTGACATTAAAGGGACACAGGTATCTGGTGTGACTAAATTCAACATGTGTGTCTCTTATAATAGATAAAGGGGGAGACCCCTTTGAGTGAGCTCCTGTGTTGAGTGGCTTTATCTGTGTCGGGAAATGTGGAGAATGCGTTTGATGTGAGGGAGTGGGTGTGTGTGTGTGTGTGTGTGTGTGTGTGTAAGAGAGAGAAAGAGAGACAGCGAGAGACAAAGTGATGAGAGAACAAATCCTTGAACAGATGTGCAAATATTAATATAATATCAATATTTTCATTTTCTGAAGATTGTTTTGCTATAATCTTCATTTCTAGGATTTTTAGGATTCTAGATTTCTAGTTAAGTTAAAAAAAATACTTATACAGTTATTTATATATTTATTCAAAAAGTTTTCAACAAACACATGCTAGGTGATGAACCAGGTGCTATAGTGCTGGTTCAAGAACCAGTTTGCTTTTCCACAGACTACAGAGCTGAATCATTACATAATGACATAAACATCACTGAATAATATTAATGATCCGATAAAACTTGAGACAGTTTTCCTAGCTACAAGCTGCTTCTTCGACTAAAATGTGAAAAACAAGTTCAAAATCCGGCACTGGCGGAAAAAGGATATGAGTTTGAGGAGCAGGCCCATTGACACTGAACTTAAATGTCCAGAGCCAAGACAGTGAAAGACATCCAGTCTTTAAGATGTTTGCTTGAAACAGAGTATGATCTCTCACCCCCCCTGGGAGCAAAGGCGCCTGGGGAAAAAAGAATCTACCCACAGCAATCAGATGTTTGCATAGATAAGCAGCTGATTCAAAGCACAACTGGCCCAAAAGAGACACGATTAGTGTAAAGTTTCAGAAAGATTCAAAGGTGATGAAATCGCTCAAAGTCCATGTCAGTTAGTCATGGTGGCTGACACAGTTCATGCTGCCTGCTTCTTCTGTTTATTCCTGATAAACTGGAAAAAATGTATCTCTTCTGTCAACAGCAGTACACTGTCCCCAGGAGGTAAAGAAAAATGTCTTAAAGCATTTACAACTGTAAACTTGAACTGAATAGGTGAAATCTCAGCTGAGTACAACCATAAATTGACGTGAAAGCATTCAGTGTATCTTTCAAAGAATGTTTGAGAGACAGGAAACAGATGAGAATGTCAATAAAGCCCCGAGTGCCTCAAACCTTCACTGTCATTCATCAAACGGCACAGCACACCTGGTTTCCGGCTCCAAGCGAATTGCAACATTGAGTCAAGCGAAAGATGACAGGATGTGTGTATGTGTGTATGTATGTGTGTGTGTGTGTGTGTGTGTAGATGTAGGTGTGTTTGTTTTGTGGATAGAGGCATTATTGGCATGCAAACAAAAATCCTAAAGCACCTGTTGGCCCATAATTGCTCACATTCCGTTTGTTTAAGCTTACACAACATTCAAGATTCTTGTGATTGTGTGTATGTCTCCTTTGACTGTAAACCAAACCATTTTCTGATGTAAAGACAATGTAGTCACTAAAGCCTTTGCATACCAAAATGCTGTGTAGTCAAAACATAGTGCGCGGTCACGGTTGTGCCATCTAGGAATGACAAAGGGGGCTTGTCGATGGTTTTGGTTCAGCCTTGAAATTTGTTGGAGATATCCATGGTGATTACAGGATGAAAATCTAAATGAAACTGAAAGATGAGCCCCTTCCTTCCTTAAGTCCTTCCTAATTATTCATCAGATTCTGCAGAGAATTAATTACTTAATCATATTATCAACATGGCGCAGCCTATTTTTGACTGAATGCAACAGGTTTGGACCCACTGGGGGGTGTTGAAGAGTATGCTGGGAAATGCAGTTAAATTATGAAGAACTACTATGAAGAACAGGGAGGAGGACCCTGCCATCCAATCCTTAGGTTTTGTATCTATGGTTTAGTTCTAGGAGTGTGAGAACGGCTTTAATTTCTCTACATGAAGACGTACAATTATCTTTCTTCCAAAGACGACTCATATGAGTCAAAAGGGATGATTTACGTGCTGCTGGTGTCCTCACTTAACTCTTCATAGATGCGAATGCCATTTTCTCACTTCAGATTGTGGCCTTCATCCTGCTCTCCTGGCAAACACACACACACACACAGAGACTTAGAGCAAAGTTGTTCTTAAACTTGTCAACAGTCACACACACTACATTTACACTCAAGCATGCACCAACAAAGTAACAACATAAACATAGAAAGTTAGGCATGCAAGTACACACACAGACACACACACACCACGGTCTGGCCAGCTGCTCTGGGAAGACTAGAGGTTTTGAAAGGGAGTGACAGCTGTGGATTCCTCAGGATGAAGGAGGGAGAAAGTGAGGGAGATATAGTATGGCAACACAAAGGATTTATTTGTATTTTTTGCTTAACCAGATGTATATATGTTTGTTTTTTCATAGCGGCTGCCAAAAACTGGAAAAAGGCAGTGATTGAATGTAATTAAAACTAGAGTGTATCCAATAGTTTTTAAATAATTTGCTTAAGTAAAATGAACTTAAGTCATGCATATCTAAAAGAAAGTCCAATCGGTACCCCTTTCACATATTCTGATCAAGCATTTTGTGGTGCTTCCCCGCTTTTTATTTATTTATTTATTTTTGATATTCGATGCAATTCGAAGAGATCAGTTGGGACTGGGGTGCAGAGACGGAGTAAAGAGCATGTGATTCTAACTGTCAGTAAGAGACTATTCATGGAGATCCTGTTGCACAAGCCTGATTTAGCAACTCTGTAGACTTTTTGTGAATACGCCACGTCCTACACCTCTTAACTCTCTTTGAGTAATAATCGCTTGTTTTCTGTTAGGCGTGTTTTGTCCTACAGTAAATACAGATTCTCATAAAGAGTGGTGAATCAACATGGATGAGTAATAGTGTTCCCACCAGCTGCTGTAAATTGTAAATGCTTGTTGGCTCTTTCCTTGGAAGATGCTTTGGTTCACAGGAAGTGAAGAGTTTTGTAATTTCAGATAACAAGATCATAGTTTATAATGAGTAAGCAAGAAGCTGGTATGATCATGAGCTGAACTGGGGTCGACCAGACAAAGAAAAAGTATAGCACCTCCTAAAGAAACTCAAATGCCATCAAGCATAAAATCCAGACAGAAGTGTGAGATTGCTGGTGATCTGTGCAGAAGCACCATGCCGCTGCACTTTTAAAGTGTGAACCAAGGGCAGTGACTTCCTGGGGTTCCAGCCGGTCACCTGTCACCTGACCTCAAGACCAGAGGAAATGACTGAGCTCTCTCTATTTAAAAATAGTCCAATTAAATGTGGGTTAGGTGCTTCTTCTGGGTCCTGGTCTTTGTGTTTGGCTAAAGTAGTTAGCTTTTTAAGTTAGATAACAGGAGTAATGTATGTCTAAGTCTGTATTTCACAAAATACAGTTTTATTCAAGCATTTTATTTAGTCAAAATACAGTTTAACCAGACTGGTTAAATATTTTACTCACTAGTTTTCCATGTTGCTCTAATGTGTACACTTGTGGGTGAGTGTGTGTTCAGTACATTAGTGTTTTGCCTACAGGGCCACGGTTTGCCATTAATCCGAGTTGTTAATGGATGTCAAAGCCCTCCCTACAGCCATACGTTGAGAGTAACAGGAACTGTGATTTGTGTGTGTGTGTGTGTGTGTGTGTGTGAGTGAGAAAGGGAAGAGAGCCAGGGGTAGACTCGAACAAGCTGTGGTTTTCTCACTTGTATTCCAGTTGGGAACTTTACTGGTGAAGGGCTCAAGGGCACTGTGGCGGCAGCGTCACATCAACAGCGCGGTGAGCAGAACGGAGGAAATGGGAGTCTAAACTCGGCTCTTAAACAGGAAGCCACCCTGGTTCTCTCATTGTTGTGTTTTTATAGACTCCACTTCCTGCCGGCTCGACTGCCCCAATTACCATGGTTACAATCCCCGTTGTTTATGGGATGGATTGTAAGGATCTGATAGTGGGAAGAGCTGGCAATCTTCTCCGGGCGAAGTTTAACGCTTAAAGAGAAAATGGCACACTGACATCTTCTTATTGAGCTACAGGATCCTTTAAAATGTGGAAAGGCTTTGTAAAGTCCTAAAATACTTCTACAGTTGTCGTGTTCTTAAAGGCCCTGTCTTGTCACCACTGCATTCATTTCATGCTGACACTTCCTGCACGTTAAATGTTCAGACTGATTTAACACACACTGTTTCCAATTCCAGGCAGCATTTAAATATTCAGGAGCTTTTTTTTCCCCCCCTCGCTCTCAAGACAGCAGATACCCTGCAAAATTCCCATATTCTTCCAGGCAAAGTGCTGCGAATGTGTGAATGAGGCAATGAAATCAACAGTTTGGTGTCGGACAGTGTCAACACAGAGAGAGGGAAGGAGGAGAAGAAGGAGAAGGAGTTAAAGAAAAGAGGATGTGGCGAACAGTAAAGATGACTGGAGGGGAGTGGAGCTCTCTGTCTAATTATAGATCTTGCTGTGAGCTGGTTGATGCAGAAGTGCAACTGGGCTTTTCACATAGTCTGATATTTAGAAGACAACCGCGGGTATGTGACTTTTGACTTGACTTGTCACGGACTAAATACTCCGTGTGTGTGTGAGTGTGTCTGTGTGAGCAGTTCACTGTTGCTGCAAACATTTAGATCTCGTGACGCTCTTGTATCAAACTGATCAGACCATACTGTGGGGCACAGGCCTGCTGTGGTCTGTGTTTTTCAGAGTGTGACTGTGTCAGCCCAGTGTGGAGTTAAGAGACAGGGAGAGATGTATGTTAGTTTCCCTGTGTGTGTGCTGAGACTCTTCTTGTGCAATTATTGCTAATACAGAAACAAGATGCAATACATGCATTCTGTGTGTGTGTGTTAAAAAGAGAGAGAGCTTGCTGACCTCACAGACAACGGGCCTGGATGTTTATGGAAACTCGGCGAGGACTTTGGAAACTGGACCCACGCTGCATTATACATCAGCCTTCCTCTGTTACAATCTTACACACACACACACACATACACACACACACTCATACATACAGAAGCCCAAATCCATGCTCACATCTCTGTCACTCTTATCTTTTCCCTCACACACATTGCTTATTGGAATTTTTCATACTAACTTGAAATGCATCAGTGATGTGAATGAGAGCGTCCGCTGAGTGAGCAGCTGCTGTTGATCTGTGTTATTGTGCAATATCTGTGTCTGCTTTGAGATTGCGGCTGTTTGGGGTTTGATTAGCATCCTGCAGGTTAGTTCCTCTGGTAAAGCTGCTGTATATCATAAAAGTTCAGGCTCTGCAATGATTAACTTGTAGGGCGTAATGTAACTGTCAGGAAACGAAAGATTAAATAAAATGTTAAATTTTTGTTTTTAAAAATAAAATCAGTCAACATTGACAAATGATGGAAAAACCTGCATATCTTAAGGTGGATGCACAATTAAAGGATCACTGCTGTTTATTCCTCTGCCAGGTGACCTCTGTGCACTTTTTATCTTTGCGCATCTTCTCAAAAATTCCCTTGTGATTATAAATTGAGACAATAGTTAAGCCAGCTATACTGGGGAATGTTTAAAAAGCAATTTCAGCAAAAGTTAGTTTATGGTTTGCTAAATAGGGAAGTGAGAAATAGTAAGATTTCGACAGTGTTCAACTGTGCAATCCGGCACTCAATTTCTAGTAGTCACCTATTGAATCTAAACTTCTGCTCTGCCTCTCTTGCAACATTCCCTGGCTGTGGACTGTATGATTTAAATGATATCCCTATATATTGTTTACTAAGTAATTCCCTCTATAGTGAGCAGTAAATTAAAGTTTCGGCTACTCACTAACGTCAGTGCTTTTAATTGTTATCATGCCTTGTACACTGCTTTTTTTTTTTTCTTTTTCAGTTTCATTGTGGAAGTTTGAGCGCATTGTACAGTGGATGGATGGATGCACACACACATCACTATTTTCGACACAGCTCGTTAGCCTTGAAACACGTCATTAACCACGTCAGTTGATCAACATTTGTTCTCAGCAGCTTTGGTACTGGGTCAAATCTTTGCTGGTTGCAGTCTCTCAAATAAAAGGATTCAAATGTGTTTTGTATTTGATGTCATTACAAAATGTTTTTTTTTTTTGCATTTTACCCTGTTGATCATACTAAAGCAATTTAAAGATGACACTATATTTTGCTCTGTCAAATTTTATCTGGCATGGTCATCAAATTAATCAGTAAAGAAAATTACTTTCACAATGAAAGTTCTTTTGAGGTCTGTAAAAACATAAATATTGTAACAAAACCCACGAGTTAATTCAGTTCAACACTTTACTTAAAAAGAGTGTATGTTTTAAGACACATAATCCTGTATGTACATACATGTTCAATCGTGTACTGGATTTAAAGGTTTACCTAAACATTTTGACCAGAAAACGATCACGATTTTGGAACTGTGTAGAGACCCTATCAACGCCCAGCATGATCGGCAGTATAGCTCCGATGCTGTTTTTTTGCAAATAGTCAGACATCTCCACTTGCTTAAGAAAAGCCAGACTTGAACCTGCGGCTCTGACCCTGCGTTTGTTTGCTTTAGATGAAATGGGAACTGTGTTTTTTGGCACGGAGCTGGGAAGACATTCTGTAAACTTGGAACAGTCTTTTGTTGGAACAGATACTCATGCATGCACACACAACACATCCACCCACACAAACACAGACACATGTTGATTTGCAATCTGTTCCAAGTGTTTAAAATACTTTTTTTTTTTGGAGTTGACACGACTACAAAGAAAGCGAGATGGAACTTTTTGTACACATGGACATTGTAGTAGCACACAAGCCTCTTAAGGCTTGATGTGAAAAACGTGAAAGGGGTGATGTTGTCATGATGAGAATGCTTGACTTTCTCAACAATGTCCCATCAAACTTCTGCTCATACATTATTCGTCTTTCTCAATTTTATATCTGATCTTCCCCTTTTACAAACCCTGAGAACATCAATTTGCATCAAGATCTTTTTTTTTTTTTTGGCATCAACCCCCTCACAGATACTGATATCTTTATCTACTGAGAGTAGCTGTTGCCAATAAAAGGTGTGTAGCCACGTATGCACACAGTATAGTCAAAACAGAAGAAGGTGTTGTAGTTATATTTGGAGGTGTGACGAGACGCAAATTGGCGGCGTCCGCTGCCAGTAGTTGCTTATTGACTTAGCGCAGCCTATGACTATAGTGGCGATGTGCTGGGTGTCAGATCTCGAGAGAGTGATGAGGCTTTTCCGCAAGTTGTTACTCAGATTACTCACCAACTCACCTTTCTTGTCTTTTCACTTTCTTGTCCTTGTTTTTGGTGTGGTGCATCAGTTGTATGCTCTTTTTATGCTTTTTCTCATTTTATTGCCCTTGTTCTCTCACGTTGTGTGGTCAGCCTGTCCAGAAAGGGTGAGCGAGTGGGGGGGTAGAGGAAAATAGAGAGAGAGAGAGAGAAACTTTTGTAAATCTTTGTCTTACCTGTAGAACCAGTCATGACTAAGCAATCCTCTCTCTCTCTCTCTCTCTCTCTCTCTGTCTCTCTCTCTGTCTCTCTCTCTCTCTCTGCCTAACCCTTTAAGTAAAAACACACGTTCCTAAAAGTATCTCTCTGTCTCATACTGTGTCGTTGGTGATTTCCATAATGATACACTGAAGCCTGTTTCAGACATGAACTCTAGAGGATGTCAGGAGGATCAGGTCCTGACATTGTCAGGAGTTTTCCTTTCCGACATGTAGCCAACATCAGGACATAGCCCGTGTGTTTTGCATATATCACAGAATCTCGTGCTGTTCCTTGTATTTGTTTGACGATTTGATGGTCTGCCCTTACTGGCAGAAGTTCACATTTTTCGTTGTCTTTACAGTTCGGGATTGTAGTTGTGTACGTATGAATGAATGACTTCTTCACCTTCGTGTGTTTGTATTTGACCGGTTTCGCCGCAGTCGCCATAAAATGGACGTCATCAACATGCCCACTCACACGGGGGATTCTTTTGAGTAAAACCTTCTCTATTCACAAATGAGCTCGGTTGAAGATAAGCCGGACTTTGCACTGGGTTGCTGGCTTGGTAAAATCCGAGTAATGTCGGGGGCAACAGAATTGGGCGTTTGCGTTCACACATACACACCCTCCAGAAAAAGTGTCTGAATTCCAGTGCGTGTCTAAAAGGAGCTTGAGACACAGGCAAACACCACCAAATGCAACAAAAAGAAAGTTTTTGGTACCACTTTATCCTATAGGTCGGCCCTGTTATTAATAACCACGGTTTGTATTTACACTGCTTCATTCACCGTTACTCCATCAAAAGTATAACTGAGCCATGCTGTTACAATCTCCTTGTTAAACTGAATTGGTCTGCAGTGCAGTGTTGTGAACACGATCATTTTGTCTTCTGCGTTATGCATCATGTCACGTGCATCTTGTCCTTTTCGTGGCAGTCCCTTGTTCGTTGGTGTGTAATTTGCTGGAGTCCATGAGTAACAATGTCGACTTTGTGCAGAGAGGCAGTTGCAGAATGCAAACACATTGAAATCTAACACCCATGAATAGTATCAGCACATAATGAAAAACAATTATCGGGTAAAATGAGAATAAATTTGACACCTTTAAAGGCAAAGTAATTGTCAGATATAATGTGAGGCTGCGGAGACAGTTTTGGGTCTCTAATTTTACCAGGGATGACACTGATATTTCTAATTGGTGTTTTATTTATTTTTTTAATTTGTTTCGAACAAAGGCTTAATTTCCCACAGTGCTATCATTGTCCTGACCCTCCTCTAACTGTAAAGGTTGTTAATGTTGAAAATCCAAACATAACACTGGTCCCAGTTGTTGAGGCAAAGTCCTCAGTAGACAGTAGTTCCTTTGTAACTGCACTGTAAACACATATAATAATCAGATATAGAGTTTTTGTAGGAACAAGTGTTGCAAGATAAGTGAGTTTTCTGTTTACAAAATGAGGACATGGTAAAAATGAACATAAAGGGGGAGTTGATATTAAAGATGTTGACACTAATTATAGTAATAAACACCCACACAGTTTTTTTTTCTGACCTACAACATGCATTATGAATATGGTGTTATCAAATCTTTTTAGTTATGTTTAGGCACTCAGTGATTGTGGTTCAGGTTAGACAAAATGGGGTTTGGCTTAAGAGACAAAATCATTGTGTTTGTTTGATTTGAAACAAAACCACAGCCTTTGTCAAACCTCATTTAAAGTGCTTTTTTAATTTTTTTAATTTTTTTATTTTTTGCTTGATCCTAACCACACATGGGACCCTTGGCTCTTTGTGTGTCCACCCCAGTCACCTCCATACAACTCGTTTTCCGTTATTAAATGTTTTTGTAATTTCTCATATATTCTCTGACAACAACACACTCATGTAATGTAATGAGGTGCAACATCCCATCATGTTTATAGAGAAACATTCGAGTCTCATATTACTTGCAGAGCCCATGACAGAAAGACTGTAGAAAATGTGGTTGCAAAGGTCTAGAGCAGGGGTCACCAACCTTTTAATCTACCAGTTTAATACGCACTTTTGAAATAACAACTTTACTCAATTTACCGTTAATTATATGTTATTATTAATAATTAATTAAATTAAGGATATTCATCTATGTGAAGACGCGGATCATGTTAATGATTTCTCACAATAACTATCAAATGTGATTTTAAAAAAGAATAGCAACAAAAAAATTAGATGCAGCTCATTGGTAAGTGGCACTATGGTGAGCTATTTTTAGAACAGGCCTGTGGGCTACTCATGTGGTCCTTGCGGGCTACCTGGTGCCCACAGGCACCATGTGGGTGACCCCTGGTCTAGAGAATAAACCAGATTGTAAAGTCACAATGGCTACACACAGTAGAAGCCATGTCATTATCAATGATTTTCCACCATTAAAACACAAGATGACCCTCCTGACCCTGTTTGCATGATACACACTGAGTAACACGTTGATTAGGCGTGTGAAATAAATAAGGGGATGTTTGCTAAAGTGAGGATAAACCCATTTTTACACTGACTGCCTTGAGCCGAACATTTTCATTCCTTCCTCTTCTCTGTTTTTATCTACTTATTGTTCCTAATCTCTTCGTTCATTTACATATTTTGTTCTCACTTTAACAGCAGGTGGAGGTGAAATCCCTGGGTTACTCTGAAAGTGTGTCCCAGGTGTGTGTGTGTGTGTGTGTGTGTGTGTGTGTGTGTAGTTTCCCTGTCGACACAAAAGGCCCTGTGTAGGTAAACCTAAGACCAGTGTGTGTTCTGCTATTTATAACCCAAAGGAGGCAGGAAAAGAGAGACACTGGTGTTCCTGACTGTGTGTGTGTGTGTGTGTGTGTGTGTGTGTGTGTGAGTGTGTGAGTGTGTGAGTGTGTGCGCGCTCTACAGGAGCCTTTGTTTCCTTGTATAAGCATGTTCTCGTCTCCTTTTCCTCGGAATAAGAGCCTTGTTATTCCATGCGGTCATTACTGAGAATGTGTGTGTTTGTGTGTGTGTGTGTCTGTGTTTGCCAAGGGATTTCTGTTATTCCAGCCATGGTCGGCATTCAGACGGTCTCTCTGCATTTGTGCCTCCTAATATGGAGGAAGACCACTGACACAAAAACACAAAAACACACAGGTTTGTGTGTCTATAGTTGTGAGGACACATTGACATAATGCCATAATGCCTTAGCCCCCTGTTCTCAGCTTAATCATCATAGCTGAGTCCCAAACACCAAGCCTCACCTTAAACCAATTCTGACTTTAACCCCACAAGTCCTGACCCTCAAACAGCCCTTTGAACAAGTGTAGACTGGCAAAGATATCCACGCGTTGTTTTGTGCTGTATTCTGTGCTGCCGGCATCATGCCAGGCCCTTTTTGTGAGTGACATTTACTTTACTTGCCCCACATCTGAGCACCAGGCACAACAGCACAGAGATGATGTCACACAAAGTTATTTCAAGGTTTGCTGTGTGTGATTAAAGTTCTGGTTGAAGTGTCAAGGCAGGTTTGTGCAATAGGTGTTTGCTCAAACCTGTCCCGTGTGAGTGCTCTGAATGTTTGAGTTTTTGTGCATGTGAGGGAGAATGTGTTTAAATACAGTAGATGCATGTGTGTGTGTGTGTGTGTGTGTGTGTTTGTGTGCCATGTTTCACTCACATTTTAGGGCCTAAAACAAACATACCCACTCTCATTGTGGGGGCATAATTTTTATGTGATTGCTAGTTAAGTTTAGGGTTGAGCAAGTAGTGGTTGTGGTTAAGGTCAGGGTAAGTCTCCAGGAAATGAATGTAAGTCAAACCTGTGTGTGTGTGTGTGTGTGTGCGCGCGCACAAAGATGTGTGTATATGTCTCCTAGACAGAATTTACCTTTTCCCAAGCTGTTTCTTTCCTGGATGCTGTTTTTAGTGCTGGATGAAGCAATCTTTCCCATTGACTCAGCCATGCAATGCAAAAGCCCCAACAGCATGCAAAGAGCATGGAAATGAGTGAGTGTGTGTGTGTGTGTGTGTGTGTGTGTGTGTGTGTGTGTGTGTGTGTGTGTGTGTGTGTGTGAGAGAGAGAGAGAGAGAGGGAGAGACAGACACAGACAGGCAGAGAGAGATTACATCACAAAGAAAACACAAAGACCTGTCACTGTGAGATTAGCTTAGAGACATGTACACAGCTGATTTACATTCAAATAGTTGTAATATTTAATATGTAATTTATTATAGTGTTTGTACATAAAGCTGACCACTTTACATTTGCTTGATCTCTTATTGTACAGGAGGAAAAAGTCCCATTTGCAGACCTTTTCATGATCAATGGACTGCATTAGACCTCTTCATAAATTATACTAGGCAACTGGTACAATAGTCGAAGGTGTGGTTTAGTGTGGGTTTGGTCATGCAGTGAAGGACTGAGATATAATTTACACAACATTCATTTTCCACCATTCAGACCCTAAAACATAACAGAAATTGCCCAGTAACCAGTTAAAAATTGAAGATTTCATTAGCTTTTCCTAACTACTACCATTGTGCAGCTCCAAAGTATCTGTTATATGAAACCACCATAGCTTCCTCTAAACACTGATTCATTTTGCCACTGTTTACATGCGATCATTGTTTTTCACGTTGGGTTTCCCGTGCCGTATTTTGTAAATCAGAGGTTCTTAGTGGGGATTAAGCAAATTGATGCCTCTGTCCTCTCTCTTCCATCACCTGTGTCTTTTCCCAGATTCCTCGGTGCCAGTGCCGTGTGCAGCCTTGTTTCCCATGGACCTCAGGGTGGGAGAACGGGGGATGCGCCCTGGTTCGGACACGGCGCTCCTCACCCCGCTGCACCCGCCTTTACTTCTCTCCCAGTACCCCTCGCAGCCCTGCACCTCCTTCTCCCAACAGCAACTGCACCAGCAAATCAGGGTAAAAGATACGAAACATCTACTTTGTGCAAACATAAACAAAAGTTTGAGTGAAGATTGTGTTTTCTTACATGTCTTACCATTTTCTTTATTTATATCCATATAATTTAAATGTGTGTGTGTGGGGGGGGTTGTTTAGTTTAATATGGAGCAGAGGAGGAGAGCGCAGGAGCACCATGAGAAACAGCAGGAGTTGCAGCAGCTAAAACACAAAGACAAGAGTCAACAGAGTAAGTGCATTCACAATCAAACGTTAAACTTTTAACTACACTAACCTGTTACTGCAAGTTTTGGTTTGCGATCTTTTGTATGAAGCTGTTTCCACATCTTAAACTAATTATGGCCCAGAGTGCTAATCGTGGCCAGAGAGGAAAGTCCCCGTGACAGATCTTAATCATCTTCAGTGAACAGTGTTACTGCACAAAGCAAACTGCTTTGTTTGCTTTGAAATGAGAGCTAAATATAACGCCACAAGTGGTGCTACCACGGCAAAGTTAAATATAGCTTTAGCTCGGGCAGATATAGTCATTAGGTCAATATTGACTCGATCACTCCGAGCACTTCCCATCTCCTTTGTGTGCATACATTTACACATACACTTAAACAGACATACTAATATATTTATACTGTCAGACAAGCAGGTGACCTCCCTCTTCATCGCACACAAATGCATTCGTACTCTCCATCATGCATGCATGTGCAGGATGTACATAAATATCAAGTAACACAATGTTTCTAAGCTGATGAAACACAAATAGTCATGATTATTCATGTCATTATTGAACACACCCATTAAACATACAAAGTGATGGTGGAATAAGTATTGGCAAAAGTGTTTTTAATAACTGGTTGAGCCGCCTTTGGCAGCAAAAACGTCAAGCAAGCACTTCCTGTACCTGAGGATTAGACCTGCACAACGATCAGGACCATTTTACTTTACAGAAATACTTCAGCTCAGCCATAATCTGGTGCGAACTGGGCCAATTTTACTACATTCTGTAGTAGATATACTGAAGTGCTTAGGGTCACTCAGCTTCTTCTGAGCTTCATCTTGCAGACAGGCACCCTGGCATTATCTCGTATGATAACTTAATAAACTTGGGAAATCATTTTAACCCTCACATTGTCAAGTGGTCCAGGTCCAGATCCGGTCTTTAGCTGTTACTCTAGGGTTTCTTTTAGTTTTTATAAGTCAAAGTATTTCTAAACCACACCTACATTCTCATTTCATTAACTGGATTCCAGGTTTGCTAACAGCTGACTCCCATTGACCTTCAGTCACATCAGATGCCAAGTGTTGCCATTACTTTTTCCACCATTGACATTTGTGACATTGCTAACAGTGTCATTAATACTGGTCTTACTCAAATATGCAACACAGATTTTACACCATGTGCCTTTGCTTTTGGCCTTCCCTCGCTCCTCTTTTAAAGAAGACGCAGTTGACTCCTTTTGTGTTTCATTGGTTGTTCGCGTCATTGATTTACAGGTGCAGTGGCAAGTTCCCTGGTGAAACAGAAACTCCAGGAGGTGATTCTCAAAAAGCGTAAACAGTTGGCGCTGGAGAGGACAAACTCCAGCAGTCTGAGTGCAGCTCCTGTAGCATACAGGTGACACAAAAGACACTAACACACACAGAGAAGACAATGAATATATTAAAACACTAATTATTCATAACGAGCACTTGAAAAATGCTACATGTCAAAATCTACCACACCTGAATATTTCTCAGTTATGTAATGACTAGTCACTCAAGTTGTTTATTTTCCTAGAAATCTGGGCCCAGACCCAAATGCATCCTCCCAGCCTCTGGCCTCGTCTTCGTCGCAGCCCTCCACTGAGGGTTCAGAAGGGACCCCATTACGCAGAGCAGGTATAACGTGACATCCGCCATCATATTTTTCCATGTTTATGGATTAGTGTTAATGGATTTAGGCACTCTTCCCACTCACTACGCACAGCAACAGTGATTATATTTTGAAAAGAAAAAAATCACACTAAAAAATTGATACATTTTCTGTTCATATAAAGCACCACGGAAAAAATTCTGAATCAGGAGCTTCAGATTTAGTATTTTTGGCGCGTGGCCACTTGCATGTAATGGAGCAATTGTTAATGTGAGCAGTAAAACGTGTGGGTTCGTTCTTTTCACTGTTGTGTCATTTTGTCAGCCTCTGAGCCCAATCTGAAGGTGAAGCACAAGCTGAAGAAACACCTGAACACACGCAAGAGCCCGCTCACCCGCAAAGAGAGTGCCCCGGCAACAGTCAAACACAGAGTTTCCGACACACTGGGTAAGTAAAGGCGCACAAAGATTATTGGGTTATCAACATATAAACACACTTTGTGCATCCCACAAAAATGTTTTAAATCTCTGCATTTATCTACACTCACCCACTGCCTGTATGTCTCCAGACTCATCCCCCAGCAGCAGCAGCACTCCAGTCTCTGGCTGTAGCTCTCCTAATGACAGTCTGCCCACTGAGAATGGTCTACTGCCATCTGCAGGCGGCCTCTCCCATGAGGTTAGCAAAAGCATGCATACATCATCATGTCCCTTTGGAATTTTAATAAACAAAACCAAATAGCTTAACCGTGTTTCGACACCAAATCAGT
Source organism: Channa argus (assembly GCF_033026475.1). Taxonomy (NCBI): domain Eukaryota; kingdom Metazoa; phylum Chordata; class Actinopteri; order Anabantiformes; family Channidae; genus Channa; species Channa argus. The sequence goes on from NC_090209.1 coordinate 21,381,585, forward strand.
TTGTAATATATTTTTCATCCAAAACTGGTTTTGGGAAACAGTTATGAAATCATGATTGAATAACATTGTATGAACAGGGAGAAAAATAAAATATAAACAAAAGACAGAAGCACTTCCTCTTTGCTGTTTTCACAGCCACTTTTGCATTAGAGCTGAAAAAACATCATTTTAAAAGAGTAGGGACATGTTTTGATGAAAAAAAAAAACTTGTTTCATGTGTATAAGCTGTATCGAGAAGCGTCGTAATGACATGTTTAAAGCAGCAACACCAGCCTGCCAGCTGTTAATACATAATTTATTTAATCACGAAAATCTTGAACTGAGCAGCCTCTGTCACACCTGCTGTGGATGTCTGACTCATGGTTCCCTATTGTGAAGACAGCTCAGGACTAATGAACTAGACTAAGTTGAATTAGACCACACAGGTTAAAATTGCTGTAAAACATGTTGTAATCACTGACATCTGGTTACTACTGTAGAAAATGTTTACAGCTTACAACATATCTAAACTCTTACAAAATCAGCGGAAATATAAGTTGGAAACACATACATATTGGTAGGAACAAAATGAATTCAGATTTGAATTTAAATGTATTGTTCTTGAATAATAATTATGCTTTCCGTTTCCAGGCCCAGAAGCTGCTGCTCAGAGACGGCACTCTAGCTAATTTCACCATCCAGAGCCCCTCCACACTGCCCACCATCACGCTGGGGCTCCCGGCCAACGCCAGGGTAAAAAATAAAGCTATTCCTAAAAACGTTTGTTGTATCTTTTCCCAAAACACTTATCTCACAAATTCTGCTACATTTAAAATATTATTGCATATTCACATAATCCTATTGAAGACCAGCAAAACAAATTACAAGACCCAGTAGAAGAAAAAATAACTTAATATTCTACGACCTGAAAATCTCAATGAATCAGATGAATGAATGAAATCTACCGTCCTTAATTTCCTGTTTTTAAACAGGAAGTACATCAAATAAAGGAAGTTTACTGTTCTTAAAATGCTGTTTCACTTTGAATTTGAAATAGAAGTTTAAGTACCTTGACAGTTTCCCATGTCACACCAGCTAAACAAATCATTTTCCATCGTCAAAACAGATTAACATGCTGGAAAATATTCATTGTTTTCTGTGTTTGCCTTGTATTGCTGTGGGGATCAAATGTCAGACATGAACCCGGGCCATAAAGCTGTTTAAAGCTGTGTGTGTGTGTGTGTGTGCAGGCTGAAGGAGAGCTGTCCTCTCTGAAGGTCGGTCGGATGCCGGTAGTCACAGCCGGGGGCTCTCCGGTCTTCCTGCCCTTGGGCAGAGAGGACCAGGCTGGGCAGCTGAACCCTCACCTGCCTGTCATCATACTAGAGCCATCTGGACTAGTACACACTCCGCTACTCACTGGTGAGACACAAATGGCGCACAACACACACACACACTTTAAAGAAATGTAAATGTATTCACATTTAATATACACTGTGCTGATGTCTAGTTGCTAAAAGCTCCACGGGATATGATGAAGCACTGATAAGGAAACACTGATAAGGAAACACTGATAAGGAAACACTAATTTTATGCTGGTTCACATCCCAGACCAGGAAAAAATTTAAAATATATATATATTCAAGATGTTAGGAAATAGCCCATTGAGGAACTAGTGGTTTCACAAAGGCTTTGAAACAAATTGTCTACAATGTTAGAGCACCATCAAGTGGTTTGATTTAGAATAATAGTTTTTTTCTTTAAAGGACTTCCAGAAAATATCCCCACCCCTTCATTTGTTGCAACACTTTGTTGTGTTTTAGTTTGAATTTTAAATAACTCAAATCGCACCATTTTATACCTCACTCTACAGTCAATGTTTAGAGGCTTTTCGCAAATGTATCTTACATCAAAACTGTAAAATGAAATAGTGGTGAAAATGAAGTCGACTACTTTAAAGGTTCTCCAGCTGTGCTCTGCTTTTCACCACAGCTCAATGGGATTATAATTTTCTTAAACCAACACATAAAATAAAATCTTACATGTGTTATACGACTGGAAATAAAATAAATCTAAAAAGAAATAAGGCAGCTGGGGATTTGCTTTTGTATAATCTACTGTGTGTTTTATTTGTGTCTTCTCACAATAAACTTATTCCATTTCTGCTCCTGTGTCCTATCACTCCCCAGTTCCAAGCCTAGACTCTGTCCCACTACAATACGCTTCTCAGTTAGACCACCTATCTCCTGGAGGTGCTCAGCCCCACAAGCCCCTGAGCAGAACCCGCTCTGAGCCCCTCCCACAAAGCCCCAGGAACCTTCACACACATTTCCTCCAACAACAGCACAACACACAACTACTGGAGAGGCTCAAACAGCAGACTCACCTGGGAAAGGTATCAATACATTCTGATCTACGTTGATAAAAGTGACTTTGTACATACATTTACCAGGGCACCAATTATAATAGCAGTATCCACCTTAACGTTATGCTTTATTATTACAACATCTTTAAATTTGATGCTTGTAAACTTTTATTTAGCATCTGAAATTAAAAGTAGTGAAAGTAGTTGCCTGTACACTGTATATGGAACGGGTTCATGTAACTCAGCAAACGTTAGAGCTTGCTTGAGCTTGCATTTGGCAATTGCAATAAACTCCCGCAAGACTGCAATCATGGATTTGGACACTACAGTCAAAACATTTGAAGCCTTCCTCCATTTTAGTATTGCTTTTTTGTGATTGCAAGGCAGTTAAGTACAGTACACTCCTTTACTCTTACAACAAATCTAATTCAGCATGTGTTTTGTGGTAATGTAAATTTGGGAGAAAAATGTCTAGTCAATATTTCAGCGTGTCAAACAAGAGGATGAAGGCCTGCAGCACTACATCAGCATTGTACAGGGCCCGTTTGTAAATTATTCTGCTCGTATCACCACATTATGTCTTGTGTATTTCTAATCTGAATGCATTTGTACATGCACATGCAGCTTATGTCAAAGTCCAGCGAGAAGCCCAGACTGCATCAGATCCCCTCCGAGGATATGGACTCAGAAGATGGCGGGGCGTCGCCCACAGAGCCGACCTATCAGAGCAGAGTGAGGGCAGATTCGCTGAGGGAGGCAGAGCCCGCCGCACCTAAGAGCCAGGAAGAGCAAATAAACCTGCAGCATGCGCTCATTCTCAACCAGGTGAGAAAACATCGTATATTTTCACACATTACACTGAACCCCCCCAATAGCCCATCCCCACCCCCACCCGTGCAGTGCCGGTCCCAAGCCCGGTAGAAAATGGGAAGGGCTGGGTCAGGAAGGGCATCAGGCGTAAAACTGTACCAAATCAACGTGCGGACAGACGATCCGCTGTTGCAACCCTGAACTCACAGGGTAAGCTGAGAAAAAAAAGACAGAGAAAGTGTACTAAGAGATGGTGATTGGTGGAAAGAAAAGAAAAGTCTGTCTTTCACTCAACAGTCCTGTAGGTGGCAGCCTAACACCTGGGTTCTTGCAGTTGTTGCATGGTTTTGTGGTTTGACTACTTATTGCATCAGAGCTATTTCAGCATGGTGTGATGACAGGGTGCATGTGCCAGACAGTGGAAGCCCAGCTATTACTAGCTTCAGTATTTTTTTCAAGTGACTGATCAGACCAAATGCATAGACAGGTGACAGCTTTGATAGAAAACATAATATGAATATGAAGAATCAACAACCAAAATTCTGATACATTTTTTTTATTAAGGAAACAAGGTCAGGGGGTAGGGATCTAACATGTTTTAGTAAGGAGCATTTTTTGTGTTATTAGGGGAAAGATCAGAGTCAACAATGACTTTAAGATTCAGAGCAGTGTTTTTTTGTGACAGAACCAGATTGCTCTCGTTAATACACGTCAGAATAGACAAGGCAAACAAAACATTCTCACATTTTATTAGCTTTTAAAGATGTAGCAAGTTCATTCCGTGACTTTTCTGCACTTGATATCAACCAACAGTACAAATCACTTAGTGAGTTTCAGACGGATGTACAGCTGTTTGCCATATGCACAGTCATGGAGCTAAATCATATGAGCATGGAAGTTTAGAAATATCCTCTGGTTTAAGACCACATGCTTTCTGCAGTTTCTCATTCACACTTTCCTCAGTAACATTTACAGTAACTTGGTCGTTCTTGGGATTCTCATATTTACATTGACTTGCTGTATACCTGTGACTTCCTCACCAACTCCACCCTCCTTTTTCTGTAGTCTTTGCTATGGGAGCAGCAAAAGCAGCTGCAGCAGCTGCATCGACAGATGGAGACCCTTGCAGTGCCCATGTTGCGAACCAGTGGCGGGGGTAGTGGGTTGGGTGTCCATCGCCCCCTTTCACGTACTCAGTCATCACCGGCCTCCACTTCTCTCACTCTGCCTGAGAATCCTCTGAGCTTGGCCACACAGGACACCAGCAGCAAACCACGCTTCACCACTGGTGAGTCAGGCATGCTTATACAGTATTATAGAAGGTTTCAAACACACACACACATAATGTCTTAGTGGTTACGATGCCGTCCACGTTATGACCACAACATTCCCTTTTCAAATCCAACTTGGGACCTTTATTGCATGACATTACTGTGCTCACCATCTCATTTCCATTCATGGTTCTTCCATATCAAAGGCAAACAAAGGCATAAACAACACTTTGGGCGCAAAAACGACACATTTAGGTTGGTCCCTATTGTAAATGTATTGATATATCGTACATGTAAAAGTCAAGATCATATTCCCGTGTGTGTAGGTCTGGTGTATGACTCTCAGATGCTGAAGCACCAGTGCACATGTGGAGACAACAGCAGCCACCCGGAACATGCTGGGAGAATACAGAGCATCTGGTCCCGACTACAGGAGAGAGGCCTGAGGGGACAATGCGAGGTACACACGGACACACTTTCTCAAACACACCCAGACACAGGTTAGTCTAGTCTCAGTAATCTGTAGAAGATGCTAATTTACTTTGACACTGATGCTGTCCTCTGTGTCTCTTTCGTCTGAATATTCACGCTGAGTATTATGTTTATAAAGGTATTACAGCTACTTTTTCTTCTACATACAAAAATGTTATTTATTTTTCCGTCTTAATAGAAGATGTACCTGTGTGTGCAGGTACATGAGATGTTGTTTTCTGTCCAATAGTAATTAAATATAACATACGCTATATTGTCCATATGGATGTGACTCCTTATGTCAAGTTGTGTTCCTGATCCTCGAGTCTATCCGTGTAGTGTATTGTCCCTTTATACTGCATATCTAAAGATGAGAAATTTAAAAGAAAATGATGTGTTCATACAGAGTATTCGGGGTCGTAAAGCCACTCTGGAGGAGCTGCAGTCAGTCCACACTGAGCGTCACGTGTTGCTCTACGGCACCAACCCACTCAACAGACTCAAACTGGATAACCGCAAACTGGCCGGTACGCTACACGCATCAGACTGATCTCTATGATCAGCAAGATTAAAAAGAAGCTTTGTGCCAGACACCAGATCCCTCTCCACAAAAAAACTGAAGCAGTATCAGAAAACCTTTGATTTAGAATTTTGAATGGAAAAAAATTGTGTACTTTTGTTGTGCATTAATTGCAAACTTGTGATGGAGGAATTTACCAGATGATTTATTCATGCAATGAATAATCTAGTTGTATTAGGTTAGTTTGTGTTCGCCTTCAAAGCACAAGAGAATTTTATACTGTACACATCAATGAATGTATAAATATAATTTCTTTGTTGTGTTTCCTCAGGAATCCTCTCTCAGAGAATGTTTGTGATGTTACCATGTGGGGGAGTAGGGGTAAGAGAAAGATGCGCACGTGCACACACACACACACACACACATGCACTCATTTTTGATTATAATTCCCCAAAGCTCTTAATGGGTGCTATATAATATACCACAATCAATGCATTGATGAAAGATGATATTGTTTGAAAGAAAAGCATCAAAGACAAGCGAGATAAAATTACAGGAGAGACAGAAAGAAAGACCGGATATTAAAGAGTAAAAGAGAGTTGGCTCGGCTCAGTGGTAACGTTTGCCTGACAGTCTTTGTCGGACCATGACATGTCAGACTAATGAAAACAACCTGTCCATGACCGAGGATAAAAGAAATGCCTCGAATTTCATTGTCCGAGCCAGATGGACAGTAATGCCAGTTGTGAACAAACAGAAGAGAGAATGGAAAAGAAAATGACTAGCAAATATGGATGTGGCCTTGATATAGGAGAGTGAAACTGACATTTTTGCCCTTGAGTCTTGTGCACTGGTCACCCATGCACGTGAGGAAGTCTTCCCTTTTATCGTCCCTGAGCTTCTGTCCCCTCTGTTTTTTATATCAGTTAATTGCCTTCATCATTTGTGTCTTTACTGGCAGGTTGATAACGACACAATCTGGAATGAGTCGCACACATCCACAGCATCACGTATGGCAGCAGGCAGCGTTGTTGAGCTGGCGTTCAGAGTGGCCAAAAGAGAACTGAAGGTAAGACACTGGACGCTAGAAGAGGGAGGAAGAGGCAGCAGTGATTCTGTCTACAAAATATGTAGCTGCCAATTGGAATTAGCATTCATTTTCAGTAGCAGTGTCTTGTTTGGGTCCTTTCCTTTACTTACACCACTCTTTCAGTCAAGTAATACAAAGCTTGCTTTACACATGAAGCATTACAGAAAAACATGCAAATCATAAATCGAAATGACTGTATAAAAGGTTTATACACCAAGACGGTTTGTGACCAAGAGTTACCAATGCAGGAGATGCTGAAGTGCAGACAATGAATAGAAATAATGCATGAAAAATGTTATGATATAAAATAGATCTATTCCTGTCATGGTGTCAGTTCTGACACAGTTTATTACAAAGAACATGTGAACATTACTGCTAGTCGGGCAGTGTGTCATGAGCCAAAAACAGCTTTGGGGTGTGAGTTACTGTGAAGTAATTCTGGAGTTTGTGTCCACTGCTTCCAGTGTTTTGTTCCTGTATGACAACCGCTAGACTTCAAAGACGAATGGGTTTTAACTTCTCTTCCTTTTCCGCCTCACAGCGATTAAAAGTCTGGGGTAGACATGAAGTTTCTTCCCGAAAATAGTCCAATGTAAATATGCCCCTGGCAAAATGTTTTATCCTGCAAAAACCTGAAACAAAAGAAAACTAAAAAAGCAGGCGGGCGAAGCATGAAAAGCAAGAAGCACCATTGTAGGGCGCAGTCTGTAGTGAGCGGGGGTAAACTAAACAACTCCACATCTGCAGAGTTTCTGCAGCTTTCAGTGTACGACTCCTCGTAAAATAACAAAGAGCCTCCATTATGCAGCTAAGAAATGAAAAAACATTGAAATTACGGGGATTTACAATTAATTATTTAAAGGACGTGGTAATAACATTCACTGCAATGCAATGCTGAAAATACAGACAGCACTATTGCAAACTAACCCCGGAGGTGTTTTTATCTTTTGTTAATCAGGTTCTAAATTGTTGAGTTTTCTTCATTGACGTGTGACAAAAGCACTAATAAAACTGAGAGCTTGCAAGTCTCTGAAGGTTCCAGTAACACTACACCATCACAGGTCTTTACATCCAGTCAAAGACTGGTTAACAGTGTCTTCTTTCTCTGTACAGAACGGCTTTGCTGTGGTCAGACCACCAGGGCATCATGCAGACCCCTCAAATCCCATGTAAGTGTGTTTTTGTGTGTGTGTGTGTGTATGTGTGTCTGTCACATGTTCAGCCTGACCACACTCAGTCTTCCTGGTCTTGCTGCACTGTCAGCAGCTTCTCTGTGGAGGATATTTATGAAGTGATAGAACAAAGACAACATAAGCAAGATAAATACGTTCGGTGTTTTTTTGTGAGTGTATGATGTTTTTCTTTCTTACTGATACTTGAAGTACTTATCTTCTTGTCATTTATCTTAAGCGTAATCCTGTTTTCCATTTTACACTGACACTGACACGAATGAGTTACTGACTGACACTAAAGAGTAGAAGTACACAGCTACACACTGTTTCCAAACTTTTTATGACTGTACATCATTCATGAGAACGCAAAGGGGAACAACAGGCTGTAGGAGCTACAGAGCTTAACTGATTTCTCTCTTTTTTTCTTTCCTTATATCCACTGTTTCTGTCTTCACAGGGGTTTTTGTTACTTTAATTCAATAGCCATAGCTGCCAAGCAGCTCCAACACAAGCTCAGCGTGAGCAAGATCCTCATTGTGGACTGGGTAAGACTGCTTCATAACTCTGACCTCATGCTATTGTTGCTGAAATCCCACTGCAATGGGCTTGTATGCACTTAGACATGCCTGCAATACTCAGTAATGAGTTTCTTTAGTTGCTTTCTAAAGTATGTTCATCCTTTTGCTAGGATGTTCACCATGGTAACGGCACCCAGGAAGTGTTCTACAGCGACCCCAGCGTTCTCTACATCTCGCTTCATCGCTATGACAACGGGAACTTCTTCCCTGGTAGTGGGTCACCGGCCGAGGTGGGTGACACCCAGGACACTCCGTAGCCCTGCTCTGAATAATGCCACAAGCAATGTAATCGATTCTAAAATGTAGTAATAATTGTTCCTTTTAGGTTGGTTCTGGAGCAGGTGAGGGCTTCAATGTGAATGTTGCATGGACCGGAGGACTGGACCCCCCCATGGGAGATGCCGAGTACCTCGCTGCATTCAGGTACAACCAGCTACTGCTCCTCTTAAGCATCACAGTAACATTAGTCTGTTGATTTACTATTTCTCTGTCCCCCATGTGTACGCTTTGGTGCTTTGGTGATACTTTCAATAAATCACTTTATGCGCTCAGATTCAGTACACATGGATGTCTTCAGGCTGTGTCTGTCATCAAACAGGTCCAAGAAAATATTTATAATGTTACTACAGCTCCTTTTCATAAAGACTGTAACATGGAAAGTCTTGAGACAATGCGTTGAAACAGATCTTTTTCTGTTGCCATTAACAAAGTGAAACTTATACATAAGGAAAGCAGTTTAACGTTCTGGCGTAAATGGAACAAACCAAACAACAATAGGCTACATTTAGTTCATTGCACAAATTGTTTTCTCGTGACTTGTGTTCCAATTTGTTATTGATCAGGGTGAGGATATTCAGTAGAGCGGTAATCAGACGGGGTCTCTCATTTCTTTTGAACGGAGCCACAACAACCACTTACAGCCTGATCGGAGGCTCTGCCTCGGATCGCCTCTGACGTACTTCTTGCGTAATTAATGATCCTTGTCATTTGGAGAGCATGTGTCTGTTGCTCCCAGTTTCCAATAACATCAGATGTTTTACAGTAAATGGCCTCCAGGTCTTGTGCTTGACAGATCGCAGACTGTTACTTCCTGCTGGTGGGTTGGATAATTGTTGTTGGTGGGTGTTTGGCACTAATAAAGTTTCACTAGTGTGGGCTTTTCGGTTGTCTGGTGCAGCCAGCTCTAAGGAAACTTTGGCATCCGAACGGTTACTGGAAAGAAGACACGTTGTCATGGTTGCAGACGTACGGAGGGGAAACTGAGTACACACACAGTATTTTTGTATATTGTACACCCACTCATACACATCGGGTGGGTGTGCCATGATCTGAAGACTAACAAAAGACTAACAAAGTGCATTGAGGTCAGTCCTCATTGTGCTCCTCCAATAACACACACGATCATTTACAACCAATGTGATACCGGTACAGAGGTAGTACTGCTAATCCTATCTTAGGTATGTTAGGTATCAAAAGGCAGAGAAACGAGTACACGAAGAAAAAGGATTTTATAATGAGACAGTGGATTTATTTATATCTGGGTAAATAGCATTTAATGCAGCTGTTCACTGATTAATCTGATCATAGTTTAGACTAAAATGTGTCCCTTTCAGTTTGTGTCCAAACATCAAAAGCCGTACAGGAAAAGTTAAGTGCCCTGAACACGCCGTGCCAGTGTTTTGTTTTCACTCTGAGTGGCCTCCTTAAAGTTTTTCTTGGGAAACTGTTTGTGTGTTTTGTACATCGCAGAGACTGACAGCATAACACAATAAAAAAAAAAAAAACATGGTTTGAAAAGTGTTGAATGGCTACTTTTTAAAGTTATCAGATGTAGTAAGTATTGAGATTGGTGTATCTCCTAAAGTTTAATGGAAACAAACAGATTCAAGGTATCATATTTATTGCATAATGCCAATCATATCACCTAGATCTTGACCTAATAGATGTTCTAGCTATTTCTCTGTTTCATACTGCAGGATGGTGAGAACACACCACATCAAAGACTGTTCAGAAAATTGTCACCTCATTTATAAACCATAGTCTGCAGGTGAAAGTTGAACTGAAAGCTTCATTACAGTAGAATGTTTCACTTTTCATATTTGTTTGCCAGAATGAGACATGTGGCAGCAAAAGCGGGCAGAGAAAGAGGAGATGACATGCAACACGTGCACTTGAACAGAGAACACGGCAATTATAGTGTTAGGAACTAAGCTACCAGCAGTACACACACTGTGTACTGTAGCCTAATATTACATACAGTATAATGTCTCAGGTTACAACACTTAAATGTATGACTATGACATTTTCTGCAGAGGAGTAAACAGATGTTTCTAGAAAACACATTTTCTTTCTTTGTTTGGTTTTGTTTGTTTGTTTGTTTGTTTGTTTGTTTTTGGCGTGATGTTGTCCAGAACTGTGATGTCAGTGAATTATGGTGTTGAGAATGAGTAAACAACGGTGCAGAGCTTACAGGTGTTGAGCTGCTTTGAATATGAAATGGCCTAATAATGATTAGGATTAGCCTGGAAGGCTACATAATCACTTGAAAACTCTTAAAAAGAGCGTGTGTTTTGTTTTTTCTCTTTCATGGAGGCCATTTCTAAAAAGGCCCCCTGCCTCCCACCCAGCACTTCTACATCAGGCTTCCCTTTGTAATTAATATAGTTATTGGAAAAGTCTGTGGAAAAACACAAAGGGTATGAGTATTTAATAAAATAACTTTCATGGGTTAAAGTTTGAGTCCCTTAACTTCAGAAGGAGACCTTTGATGCATTTTTACCTTATCCCACCCCCCCCATCTTTTCCATCACCCCAACCCTCACCGCTAACCCCTCCGCCTTGTTCCCCTTCTCTTCCTCTCCTCCCTTGATTGATCTTTAATAAGCATCACCTCCTCTCCTCTTCCATCCCTCCATCCTTCCATTAGTCTGTAGTTACTCTCCCGGAGGGGGGTGGGGGTGGGGGGGTGCAGCAACTTTAATGTGTCTACAGGGGAGGAGGAGTTGGGTTTTGCGGTTAGGTGTGTGCGGGGGGATTCATGGGTTAGGGGCGTGTGCGGCCGCTGCAGTGACTGTGATAAACCCTTAGTCTTTATGAGCTAAAATTATTTACTGAATCCGAATGTAGCACAGCCCCATCACGCATGGGTTTGACACAGTAACATTTTTACCTCCGAGTGTCCCTACATGCGTGAAACTGAACCAATGTGTGTTGTGTTGTGTTGTGTATTTGCATGCGCTCATGCAGGAATGTGTTTGTGTGTCCTCATTTTTGTCAATGAGCTCATGTTGTCCATCTGTATGCAGTCATGACAGTAGTATGTGTTTGGATATGTGCGTGTGTATGTGCAGGGGAGGGAGCGAGGTCTCCAAAGTCCCCGGGCGGAATAATGAAGGTAAATGGATCCCAGATGGACTGTTTTTCCTCTCTTCTCTGTGTTGTCAATGACGTGAGGGGAGTGACAAGGCTCTAATGGGAAACAGACTCGCGCACTCCGGCTTTGAACTCTGTCGACAGTACGAGCCACAGAGTCGAGTCTCTCGCCGCCTCAGGACTGCGTCGCTCTCCTGCTAACAACAACAGCACTGAATTAATTCTTCATCTATTTGAAGTCCACAAAAAAAAAAAAAAAAAAACAATCCACTAAGCAGCTATAGGAGCTGACAAAACAATATGACTTTGTCAAGCGGGGCCTGTCGCACTCGAGGCTCTGAAGCATCTCCGCCAAAGAAACAATGGTCCTTTGTCAGCTTCGTGTGAGCTGCTGAGTGCAGTTTCACATGTCACATTAATGATGCTTTTAGATTTGAACATAAATATTTGTCAACACAAGGAAACTCCCCAATTAAATAAGTGAACATTTCACTTAATGTGACCAGCATGAGTGTTTACATGAAATGAATCCAAGTAAAAGTGACTTATTAAGCTTTAAAAGATGTAGGCTACATTTGTGGCCAGTTGATACTCCTTTATATGTGTACTCCTCTGATACCATCATATTTTGCCATGCCAACAGTGATTTGACTTTGCTGACCTCCTGTGAGTTGTTTTTGTTTTCAGTGTTACAGCATCCGTTGTCCAAATTTCATAATTGAGACTTGAGTGGAAGCTCTTCTGTGACCTCTGTTATTCTGCTGCTGCCCTTTTCCGTGACTCTAAAGAAAGAGTCGCGTTTCCTCGCCTTCTATTCTTTGAGTTGTACTATATAATTAAGGCTCAAATTGCAGGAAAAAACTACAACACACGTGTACTTTAAGTTGTTGCCTTGTGTTTGTCTATGCACCAGTGCATTTCTGACCTCTTTACTGTGGTGGTATGAAACAATGGCTGCATGTTAAACAAGAAGATCACACAAACCTCCAGAGCAGAACGCCACAGACGCTTCATTGGCATTGGTAATAAGATGGAAAACTAAAAATGCTGCACACTATCGTTATTCATCTTTTGCTGTGTGTTTGTGTGCTTACAGGTCTGTGGTGATGCCCATCGCACAGGAGTTCTCCCCGGATGTCGTTCTGGTGTCCGCTGGGTTTGATGCAGCTGAGGGCAACCCGGCTCCTCTGGGAGGGTACAAGGTCTCAGCCAAATGTAAGTGCGCGCTGCACAGTCTGTCATCCAGTCAGTACCTCAAGGCCCGGTTTTTAGTAAAGGGATGCCAATAACAACTTAATTTTACGATCCTGTGGATATTCGGGGATATTAATAGATTATTACAGCTCCTGTCAGGCTTTGGATCATAGAGCACTAGCTGTTTTTTCTACCGTACTTCGCTTCATCACTGATGTGACCATAATTATAGTAATTAGTAGTTGTTATATTGCTGTGGGAGGATCCAGAAGATAAAAATATACATTTGTTTTTATAGGATATTGGAAATTATAGTGAAATCCATTTGAAGTCGTACAGAAAGTAGTCTCATGATTGCAGCGTACCTACCAAGATTGACTCCTATTGGCTTTTGAAAGGTTCATACTTGATGTTAACATTTCTGTGAGCTTAATGTTTGTTTGTCTGCATCAGGTTTCGGCCTCCTGACCCGTCAGCTGATGTCTCTAGCAGGGGGTCGTCTGGTTTTGGCCCTTGAGGGAGGTCACGACCTTACAGCTATCTGTGATGCATCTGAAGCTTGTGTCAGTGCACTCCTGGGCATTAAGGTAAGGCATGCTGGGTAATGTAGTCGAGCTATTTTTAAAGGAGGGAAGTATCTATTTTCTGAGCTGAAATGCTTTCCATGCGTTATGGACCTCAAACTCCAAACAGGCAGAAAGTCTGGAAAATACTACAAACCAGATTTCACATAAGTTTTTCTCTTTCTTTTGGACTTCTTATGGCATAAGCATGGGGTTTTTACATCTTTGTCTTCTCAGCTGACAATTAAGACACACGTACAGACAAAACACACAATTTTCCTTTTGGCACACATAGTACAATGTAGTATTTTTTTACACAGAAAAGGCACATTATTATATTAAAATCTGTCAATTCAATATGTTTGTAAATATGTAAACAAGGAGTATGTACATGGTTTGTTAGAAAGTTGGTAACAGTTGTAATAATTTATACGGTGTCTTACGCATCTTCAGCCTCTTACTAACTGTTTAAGCATTTAACCAACATACAGGTAATGGAGTTTCTCTTTGTGCCTGCCTCTCTGTACTGTAGGAGCCACTGCCAGAAGAAGTCCTGCTCCGGAAGCCAAATGCTAATGCGGTCCGCTCCTTGCAGACTGTCATTGAAATACAAAGTGAGGAGCTCCAACACTATTGAATTACTCTTTTCTTATTTTTTTTTTTGTTATCCTGACCTTCATTTCTAAATGTGCTCTAATTTTCCTATTTCTCTTACCTCTTTTTACTGTTACACTGCAGGTCAGTACTGGCAAAGTGTGAAATCTCACAGTGGATCAGTGGGTCTGTCCTACCTGGCTGCTCAGAGAAGAGACTGTGAGGAAACAGATGCTGTCAACGCTTTGGCCTCACTCTCAGTAGGAGTCCTTTCCAAAAAGAGGTACAGGCGCACACGAAAATTACACTTTTGTGCTACATGTTGGCACTAATTTTCAACAGCTCCCCGCTCACGTGTGTTTTTTTCACTTTTCAGCCTCCCTGATGAGCCGATGGAACATGATAGTGACTCTATGTAGGAGAATCTGACCAATCACCTCACAGGACTTACTTTAAGGAATTGGGCCCAACTTGTAGCCTTGGATTTCCTGTGCTGTTACATGACCATGAAGCGGACGTGTTTGTAATGGCAATGAGCCCCATCCGTCTGCCTTATTCACACACACATGCACATCCATCAACACACAATGCTGAACCTCTACAGACACGTTTTGCGACCACCTCAATGCTGGTAAGCAGTCAGCTGAAGCTGAGCAGCACTACCTGCAGCTGGGAAACCTTATGAACCCTCAACAAAGAGCAATACATGATGATTAAAAACATTTTTTTAGTTCAGAGGTGCAAATCCACAGCTCTGTGACCACAAACATTCTAGGAACAGGCAGAATTCAGATGCAGCCCTGATTCGTCCTGAGGGACTATGTACCAGCAGCTGTTTTGTTGCCTTAACTTTGCCTTAATGTGAGGACCAACATCTGGTTTCAGAAGAAGACTTTGGATTATAAATTCTCTTGTGCAAGTTTGCTTTCCACATCCGAGTTCAAGCATTGCCCACACGGGACCCAATGGGATGCACAAATGCTGCAGAATGAACTTACTGTGTGACGTCAGGGGAAGGGTGCACTGCGCTCTAACACCTGATGGATAACATGGAAAAAATTTCAATGAAGGAGAAGTGGCCACATCAAAAAGAGTGAGCATAGGAAAGAAGACACTCAAATGTCTGTTTCAATGATGTCATTATATGCAGTTTAACCACTAAGTGAAGACAACAAAGGGCTCGATGGAAATGGAAAACCAAGACAAAATGGACAACTGTGGTTTTGTAGAAACAAAGAAAGGGCAAACGTCCTTGTTGTTTTATTGGACTGTTCATTCCATAATGTGAACCATAAGAAATTCCAAAGCTCTGGGAAAAAAAACAACAACTCCTCTCTCTAGGATATTTAATACATTTTTAAAGATTTGGATAAAATGGTGTTGCTATTATTTTTTTCCCACTTTTGACCTGAGATGTCTTATGAAGTCTTTGACTCACTTTAAGGGCCCATATTGGCCGAAATACTGTAAAGTCATATTTTCTTGGAGTTAATCTGAAAACATAGTCAGATTTCGAGAGCAGGATTTTTTTCACTGCTGTTCAGTGTCTTAGATGTACAATGCACACATATACATACACCTGCAAACACAAAGCAAAGATGCAAAGGATTCATGTACCACTAGTATTGAATACTGTATATTATTGTTCATGTTTGAGACTAAAATTGAGTTCATTCCACTGTGGCACCACTGAGGACCATTGTATTGATCTATAGTAGCAATAATGTTAATGCACTTAATGGGCATCACCCAAAGAAAACTGCCTTAAAACAGCCTGCACTTGGCGAAGGGACTGTATGGAAGCAACACAACGGGCCAATTTGGATCCGGCTCTCACAGTGACTTTTAAAAATCAACATTGGAACCTGTGGTTTTCTGCAAACATCATATATGCAGACTTTTGTATCTACTTTTGTTTTTTTTTTTTGATGACTAGTACAGTGAGCTGACCGGGTGTGAATGTTTTATTCATTGTCTTAAAAAGTAGTTTTATTGTTCCAGGCTTTATCAAAGTTTAATTAAGAAAATTACTGCATTGTGGGTTTTTTTTTTGTTTGTTTTGTTTTGTTTTGGGTTTTTTGGGTGGAAGCAAACTTGAGAGTGTGTTTCCATATTAGGCTCTTCTCTGCAGGTGTGCGTCTTAGCAAAGTGATGTCATTCTAACTGTGATAGTCCACCAACTGGGCTGATTCTGTAGAGGTCATGTTGGTCATTGACTTGACACAATTTCCAGACTAAAGCCATATGTAAGCGCGCTGCATTCCAAAGGTTAAAATAACAAGATCATATTTCCAGTAGTTGTGTTTTTAAATAAATTATTAAATAGTTAAATTTGACAAATTGGCAAAAAAATTATTTATATAACTTTAAGGTATTAAATCTCTAAAATAACCACGACACTAAATTTTTTAATGAAACTGAATGACTAACTAGCCACTCATTTAGAAATGTTTGCTTTAGAACTTTCTTTGAGTCCTTACATCCATGATGGGATTTAAATCTGATTTTCTGTTCTCAGAAATTTGTGCCCTGGTATTGTGATTGTGTGTAAATGCAGCTTTTGTTAAATCCTAATTGAAATCAGCACAATCTGAGAGGTTTTGTCTGGTAGGAAACTTCCGGAGTGCTTGAGTCAGACTCTGGGCATAGTCTGCCCAACAGAAAACCTCAGAGCTTGTATATTAGGACAGGTTTACATGAGGACAGTAGAAACCAAAAGTAAAGACCATTTCAGAAACACTGTGTTACATACCAGTCGGAATTATTGGCAAAATGTTGCATGGAGAATTATGGTATATTGTAATGAGTGCAACTGAAAAGTGTTTCATTCTTCGAGAGTTGTTCGAAGTATTCGTAATAGCAAATGACAGCATATACACAACATGCTGTATACTTCTTATACAGCAGGTGCATGTGGTATCTATGAAGTAAATGTGTCAGCGTCGGTGTGTGTGTGTGTGTGTGAGAGAGAGACAGAATCTGTGACTGCATGTAATCTACATACGTACAGACAAAGCTGACGTGTGTTCTCTGCATGCTTTTGCAAATGTTTGTATGTGTGTAAGTCTGTGTTCTTGTCAAACAGTGTAAATGACCTTTCCTGTATTATATTCCCAGTGACTGTTTTGTTTTTTTGTTTTTTGTCTTATTTAGAGGCCAATAATGCCTCAACTCCTAATTCCCTTTATTACTGATGTAATTTGTACCTTCTTAAAGAAAGGCACTGTAAATACAAACTCCAAGACCAAAATACACACGTCACACGTGCCTTGATGCATTCTGTAGTATGTGTATTGGTAACTCTTAAGTAACTGGACTTACAGTAACTCTGTATCTATAAACATGTCATTGAAATCTTTGTAACTTGCTATTCCTCATTATTATTTCCCATTATTAGTTCTGCGTATAATTTTTCCTTCACATTTCCCACCATGTGTATGTATAGAAAGATTGTCTATTTTGTACTGTTATTTTTTTTTGTCTTTTCCTCTTGATTAAAAAAAAAATCATTTCCAGTAAAAGCAAGTTTTTATCTTTGCCTAAATGCACTTTTTTTGTCCAAACATTATAATATTAAAGTGTTTTAAAAATTACATTTTGTAGGTTGTGCATAAATAACGTCACATGAAAAACAACTTATATATAGATCTAGTATGTTTGTACAATTAATCGGTTAATTAAATCATATACACTGTCAGTTTATCTCTATAAAATATCACATGGCTGCTATTTATTAAATTTTACGGTAAAAGCAGCTGCTGATGATACATGTTAGCTGGTTTACTAGCTTTATGTTCTTGTCGTTTAACCTTCTAATACTAATTTGCTGGATGGTAAAGAGTTCACATGCTGTAAAAAAATCCTGCGTTAGTTGTCGCTAAATCAAAATTGAACCAGATGTTAAAATCCCAGCTGGTTTCAAATGTCTTACCTTCGAAAAATGCCTTAGAAATACTACAAATTGATAGCGGCACTGCTGTTCAAGACAACTTAGCAGCAGACATTTAAATTCCCGATGGTCCACCAGGTTTTAAAACGCCTTTCAGCCGGTCGATGGAGGTGATCACCACTCCCTTTCTAAATACACTTTGATTCTCGCGTGGGCACAGCGATGTTCTAAATCAGCGCAGGCTGCGTGAGGATGCCATGTTGGGTTAAGTGTTAGCTTAGTTAGAGATGGTACATCTGAGGCCTTAAGGTCCATCCTCTGCCAAAATGAACAACTTCTTGCTAATATCTACTACCTGCCCGGTCGCCCGTCCCCCATATTTGTCTGCAGCCACATGCTTCTGTTACGTCATGCAATGTGTTTGACATGTAGCTAGCAGCTATGTTTTCCGGCTTAGTGCACAATGCTAGCATTAGCAAATATGGAAGAACACGCTGAGGCTTTTTAAACTATTTTTATATTCGACATTAAAGCCTGTTTGCTGATATTAATTAGCTTAAGCTGTTAAAGCAAAAACACCAACCATGCCAACTTTCCAGCCTTTCAAGTAAACAAAGATGAAGGTTTTACGTCAAATACTGTTCATCATTTAGGGAAATTAAACCCAAATGTTGTTTGTCAGAGCAGTGTTTTTTACCCATTGCATGAGTTATGTTTTAGTCATGCAACTATCTTGTTGTGACACGTTTTTTGCCGTTGATATCATCTCTTTGTGACACTGTTCAATTTCTCTGCGGCTTTTGTGTAAATGTTTGTTTCCGGCCACATATCTTTAAAGGACATGAACGGCTGGACATGAAAATCCCATCCACTCCGCAAAACATATTCCTCGGTTTCCAGTTTTGAAGTCGCTGGTTATCCGGAGCAATCCACCTGAATGCGGGAACGTGGGTCCACGGAACAAGGAAACGTTTCATATCCCTGAACTTAAGCTGCACTAAATCAATCGAAAATGAAACTGAGCTTTGACAGAGGTTTGGAGGCCGAAAGAAAGCTTGATTTACCACTGCAGTATTTCATTTAACAGGTAATTTATCACTGAAACATATGCAGCACTTTGCATTGTTCATGCGGTTTTTTGGGGGGGGTTTTTGTGAAATCCTCAGCACCATCGTGGGCCACTCACACATGTTTTCACACACACTTATTGAGCGTGTGTGTGTGTGAGAGAGCAGAGCCTTTAAAGAGAAGCATCTGTCTTATTTCATTTCTGAAAATGCTCAATGCAAATTAATTTTTAAAGCAATATTTGAGAGAAAACGATAAAAGAAGCTCCACTTAAACTTCAAGCTACCACTAAATTTAGAAATAAACATTAATTTTAAAGTAAGGTCGATGATAAAATATGCCTACATTCTCCTGACCACCTACCAAACCCCTGCAGATTCCAATCTGTGATAGCTTTGCGTCTAGACTGCTGTAATTAATTCATCTAAAATGTAAGTATTTTTTATCATTTGACATAATGAAATATATCGCAAACAGTTTAGAATGCAATTTGTTTCTTCCTGCTATTCTGTGCCTATCGTCCTTTTCAGTGTTAACCCCCTTTTTTTTAAAGTTTATTCCAGGCTTTGTGAAAGTTTTAATGATTTTGCTCAACAACTACAAACCCTGTCGCCAACTACAGCATTAAAACTCAAGCTACAAGTTGGAATTTCAGGCCAACAGGCTATAAATATTCCCACAGGCAGTAATTACACATTACAGGTTCTTTTTGGAGGAATTAACTGTTCCTGACTGAACTGGCATAAGTAGACAGACCTCATAAAAAGGACAGAAGACAGATGGTAGGCGGAAGTAAGGAAAAACAAGAGAGACAAGTAGGGTGTGGTTGTCAGTGTAGCTTAGTGCACTGTTCATCATCTTGTTATAGCAAAACAACAAGAACTTCAGGAATAGTTTGGAGACAGTTTTATTTTTTAAACAAATAGTGAGTTATGTGCTGGAAGTATCATTACATGTAATTGTCCACGGATGTTCCCGTGTGGGATATTTATGATCAGTCACACCACATTCATGTCAATCCTTTTCCGTAGAGCGCCACCCAGGATACATTTCAAGTAAATTAAAGAAAATAAAAAAGCCTCACAGTTGTGTGAAAGAGATGAGAAATGCTAATAACCATCTGACCACTCTTACTTTAATTTTCACGTTAGATGTTTTCCTATTATACGAGTTTCCTTAAAATAATGTCTGGTAGAAAATGTAATGAAACCAGTTAATTGGGCACAAATGCTGTTTCAACCTGATCTCCATTGTCGTTTTTTTTTTTCTGAATGAATCACATTTCTTTGTTGATTTACTTCAGTCCACAGAAATGTCCACGTTTTCCCATGTCAGTCTGCATCTTGATCAAAACTTTACCAGTCTCATCCAAAATGTGGTCTCTCTTTGTCCATATGACTGGAATGACTGACACTGTAGCAAGGAGCAGAAATGTGGAGGATGACAGTCACTTTATTCAGCAGCTGGAAAGACAAAATGGCAGACACGTTACCGTCATTATCTGTTATATTCATTTGAGAGTTTGTGGTGGTGACATTAAGCTATTTTGGAAGGAAAATTGTTGTGCATGTCTGATTGCAAAAGACAAGCATTAATCGGACACAGACCATTAGCAAACTATAATTTCATATTTACACAATGCCATAATTGAAATAACCGTAATCGGTTTCATTACTGTAAAATAACATAGTAATAAATGTTACAATATTTAATTCATAATATTCTTCCATAATTCAAAGTCAGTGTTGACATATTAAGTAAGTGCATTTTGGGTTTTAGTTGTAGTCAGATTTGCTTATATGACACCTAAAAAAAAATACAGTAGCTCTGTATGAAACAAATATGCCTCCAAAATTCTTCCCAATTCTTGACGCCAGCTACTTTTATTTTATACACGTTACAAAATGCACAGAGGCAGCTTTTATGTTGTGTTCTGGCCCCAAACTGAATTCTTTTTAAATGTCAAGTGTCTCCTAACATGTCGGTAACGTTCTGAGACCACACCGTGCTGACTGAGAGGCTCAGAGAAAGAGTTTCGTGAGTCTTCATAGGAGCTGGAAACATTAGCTACCTCCCGGGGATTTTCTAATGATAGGGTGCAGGGCTTGAAGCATATTGGCCATGAAGGAAGAAGTGGTCTATCATGGATGTGTACTGAACACAACCAGCGTGTCAACCCCGGTTTGTTTCCAGGGATTGTTCATATTACATGAAAGCTAAACTTTGCAGGTGACATTGGTTGTATTCAGTGTAAGCCAATAATCACCTGTACGATAATAGAAAAACGTACTTTTGTTGCTGTAGTGCATGTGTGTAATTTGGTAATTATGGATTTTGGCTTTTGCAGAGAAAGGCACCTCTGTTTCAGGCTAGCAACACAGGATTTCGAGCATGAGTGTGTATGCACTGCTACACCGATGCATGTACCCACGCCTATGTGTGTGTAAATCAGCTCTCACCCCTTCCATCACTACCAGCGGTTTATGGGAGCCCAGCGGGGCGTCACATCAGCCTCCCCTTTGATGGCGACACACATGATTCATGGCTTTTACAGGCCGTTTGTTTTCATTACGCCTCCTCGTCAGCTCGCTGTAGCTGCATCACGGTTTCGTGCAACGCAAGCACATTTGGGCCAGAAATGAGAGGAAAGAATTTCAGGGGAGAGTTTTTTTGGCTCTGGAAGAAAACAAAGGAGCTTGGTTTGGGTATAAAAAGGAGAAACTTAATTCGGGATGACGTCTGCCAACGGCTACTTTTTCCACTGTTGTTCAGAGTTCAGAGGTGGTTGGAGATTCATAGTGTGTCAGAGGAGGAGCAGGGGTTGAAAGGGTATGGAAAAGTCAAAGGTGTAATCCCTGCTGAAATGTTGAAACATCCCTGACAAAGTTTTGTCTTTCCAATACATTCTTGGTTCTAATCTCTCATATGCATTTTTTTTTAATGGCTGCTCTTTATATATTCTACCAAATGTATACGTTTGCTAAGCGGAGGCAGACATTAACTAGAAGTCAGTTATAAGAGGCAAATGTATCTTCATGAATGCATACCGTACCTATGATGGCAGTTTATGGCGATTAAATCAGGAGCTTTGATGCAGTTGAAACCACACGTCAGGCTTTGGAATCCAAGAAGGGGGGTCAAGGGGTCAAGGGGCTCAAGCTACGTTGTCGTGTGGAGGCAAGATTTAGCCCAGGGCATCCTTAACCATCAGGGTAACCTGTCCTGCCCTCATATGTGATCTATGAGTACAAGTGTCTTAGCTATCCTTTAAAAGACCTAGCAACTGTACACAGATCACAATGTCCATGTGCTGATACATTTCTCTGGCACGCATGAGCAGTAAATAGCTGCTTTTGGCCAGCAATAGAATAGTTGAAAGGGATATGAAGCTTGGCAGTAATGACATCTACAAAATTCAGTAAAGGGTAGTAGCTCTAAACTATCAAAATATCTTCTCATCAAGTGTTAGACAGTCTTTGCATTGAGGCTAGTCAGTTATCTACAATGAGGTTTTAAATAGTGTCCACTGGGATTCAGACATCCCCTCAGCCCTGTGTATCAAGACCTTTTCCATTTCATGAGGAATTGATTGTAGTTGTCAGGGCAGGAGTCAGGCAGCGGATCTCGCTCTCATGCAGGGTTAGTGACCAGCAGACATGGTCGACCAGGCTCCCTCCATCCTCCAGACAGAGAAAGCGTAGCTTAGTCTCTCATGGGCCAGGTAGTTGCATCCTGCCAGCTTAGCGTCAATGTCATCATTCTGCAACACCTGGTACAGAAAGTCAATGTAACGTGATGCCAACTTCAGAGTCTGGATCTTGCTCAGTTTGTCAGAGGGGAGTGTAGGGATTATCTTACGCAATGAGGCAAAGGCTTCATTCAGGGACTGTGTCCGCTGACGTTCCCGGATGTTTGCAATCACCCGCTGGGCATGAGGGTCCTCCAGGGCTGGGAAACCCCCAGGACTAGGACCAGGAACAGGAGACAGAGATGAGTCTGAGGAAGCTGGCCTATGCTGGGGACTCTTGATTCTTTTAGGTCCAGTCGGCGTGTAAGTACGGATGTCATCCCCTGGGTCGGCCATGCCATCATCTGCAGATGCGATGGGAGTAACTGTGGTAATGTGGTCTTCTGTAAGTGAGCCGATCTGCCGTTTACGCCCGGTGACCCCTGGTGTTGCCACAACCACAGGGCAAGCATTAGAAGCTGGTTTTACCATGTCGTCCTTGCTGGAAACCACCCCTCCTTCAGGGTGGTCATCATTAGACTGCTCCTCCTCTCTCATGTTTAGCCACGTTTTTTCCTCTGTCTTCTCTTTTCTTGATCTGACTCACTATCTCTTACTTCTTTGCTGAATATCTCAAGTGTCTCTCACTTTTCTTTTAATACGTCTCCACAACCCCTTTCCTTCCTTCACACAGTTTTCTTTTGCCCTGTTTGTCTTCAGGGGCTCCCTCTGTTTGGTTGTGTGTGTCCCCAACCTTCTGCCATGTAGTTCTTCATCTCCGACGTCTCCTTCATCAGTTTTACCCTCAGTCAAACATGCCCAGCCAGATGGGGGTGTAATTAGTAGTTAGTTTTTGATCGACAGAGTGCTTCTTCATCCACACGTGCCTGTGATTTCTTCCCAGTCTCTGTGACTGTACGCTGCATCAACAAACTGGACTGTTCTCGCGTCCCGCTCCTGTGGCCGCATGTGAGACAACAGCAAACTGAATTGGACTTTTTAAAGAGGAAGCACCACGAAGGTTTCAACTGCCCACCCATCTAGCTCACTGATTGGTTCAGGAGACTTTTTTTGAACAGCTGAGCTTAAGACAACAGGAAGAATGAATTTTAAGCGATTGGTCCGATCAAAGGGTTAGGGCGTGGACAAAGGTACGTCGTACAGCCAACCAAATTTAACCGTTGTGACGTTTGCTTCTTGTCAGTGAAGTTGCCCAAGTTTATAGGTTCCAGATTTCGTCCAAAGGAAGCCCATACCATCCCCCCTCTCATTGCTCGGCTTTCTTTTTGCCTCTGTTTCTCCTGTTCACAACTCAGCACCATCCTTGCTGGTGCTATTACAGTATTGCTATATTACAGTTCAGAGAAAATCTGTTAGGGTACTTCAAGTTTGACACTTGTATATTCAGCAGGGTGAAAAAAATGACATTGCTGCAACTACTGCAAGTCTGCGACTGGAGATACACAGACATGGCTCTATACAGAAATTTTGAAAATGGTAAATGAAACAAATACAGGAGTACAATGGTGTGTCGTTATAACCCATTGCACTTTAGCAGACACTATCATGAATATTCAAAATAAAATCATTTATGTCATTCTATGAATGAACCAAATAAACTATTGAACATTTTAGCTCAAAATATTTAAACAGTAAGCATCTTTTAAACGAAGGGTTCTTAATGTTTGTGAAAGAACAGAGACAGTGTGTTTTTATTCTACTGGCAGAGACTTAGCTCTAGTTTCTAAGCACAGACCTGGAGGGAGGAAAGAGCTGGCATTCAGACAGCGCTCCAGCACTGAGGTCTAATCACAGCATTAAGGAAAGAATGAGTTGTGTGACTCAGAGGGAGGCCTGTGGGACCTTTTGGTACTTTCATCCACTGAGCAACATCTTGAACAAACCTCGATTCAGGTCCAACATGATCTTTGCTGTCCAAAGTTCTGGGTGAGCCTGCAGCATGGCCCGCAGCCACACCCCCACAAGAGAAGAGTCCATTGTTAGTGTTTTGCTTTTTAGAGACAAGACACATCCAACTGATGAAGAAATGCTATACAGGCGCTATTAGGACACAGAGCTGGAAAATCTCAAAGCCTCAACAGTGGCTCAAATCCACAACAAGAAGAGAAACCTCTATTGTCTGACCACAGATGATACCATTTCTCTGGTGCACACTGCCGCACAGCCCTGAATTTCCTCACATAAACTGAAACACACTCAAGTTGACATCTAATAGCGCAATGGAGCTGCGTTTGCAACAGCAGGTCGCCAATTTATGAATAGTGCGCACGCACTCGCAACACACACGCACCCGCACAGGCGCTTGACAATGAACTAAACATTCCTGCAAAGGATGTGCTGCCAGCAGTGATGCCAAGAAATGTTACAAGGCCCCAGAAACAATAAAGAAACACACTGCTAACTGGTGTAAACACACTCACAACATATGAATGTTAAAATCAGCTTAGCAAATTCTCTTAAAGGAGGAAATGCATGTTACTACATTACATGGCCTCAAGGATACATATTGGTTTTGATGAGAAACACAGAGGGAAAACAAGGCTTTGTCCACAATAACTCCACAGGATACTTCTTACAACTTATTGGATTGCTTTAAGCAGTGCTCAGCTATGTTTACTGCGAACTTTGTCTGCAGCTTGGCACCAGACTAGTAGTGGGCAATAAACAGTAGGATTTCACATCATCATTTGATTTATAGTTTACATCATTTTAAACATGTTTCAATGATATAGCAACAGAATCTATTTGGTGAGGAAAGACAAAAAAATTGTAAAGGATCTGTAAGTTGTAAAGTGACATATCACGGCTCCAGTGAAGCTGTTCCTTGCTTGCTAAAAATAAATACCTTGAAGCTAGAGAGTAACGGAAAATGGATATCAGGCCTCGATATAAACACACACACACTGTATGTTGATGCGAGAGGGGTGGAGTGGGCCGCTCTCGCAAAGCTTCATCTTACACAGGAAGGTCCCCCGGAGGCGGACTATGTATGGAAAGAGGAAAAAGAATTAACTGCATGCTCAAATGAGTATTTGGCATAAATATTTCCACCAAGAGAAATAGGAGAATGTTATACACGCACACACACACACACACACACACACACACACACACACACACACACACACGCTTGAAAGTTCATCAGAAAAGGATCGAACTTTAAACATCTTGGTAAAGGATGTTAGGCACCTGATCGAATTTCATGTGTGAAAATGTGCTTCCATATGACAGATACAGTAGGATTTTAATTTAGGAACCGAGAATAGTAAAAACATCTGAAATACCTGCGTTCAGTGTTTGGTGGAAGTATGTGCAAAGAACCCCCAGGTTGCTCCAAGTGGGTCAGCCCAGCACTTTGCATGGCAGCCGCTGTCAGTGTGTTAATGAGAAGCAACTGTAAAGTGCTTTGGGTAGGCTAATATAATTTACTGTCCTGTCAGGAGCACACGAGACGTGAGGACTTTCCTAAACAGACCGTGAAACTTCATAAACAGACTGTGAAACCTAAGGAAACTGAGATCCTTCAATGTGTGAGCAAAAACTGCAGGAAATAGTTTTGTTATTTGCAACAGTGTTCCAGAGAGGGGGCATCAGGGCTGTCGAGTAAGCCGGGACTAAAGACCAGGTCTATGGTTAGACTGGAACTAGACAGTTTGGAAACAGTGGCGGAGGATAACCAGAGACCAGACCAGTTACATTTCAACTAATCTCTTCCACTCGATGTGTGATGATGAACGGTAACAGATGGGAAGAAATAGACTGAATTTGACCTCCCAAAGTTGACTTTATGCTTTTTTTCCGCATCACACCTAACGACAAATTCTGTGACCCAAACCGAATCTTGCTAAATGCAGTGACACAAACATGGCATCTCACCGCTAGATCGCTTTTTACAAACGTACCTGTATGCAGTGTTCACTGGAAAACCATGCAGTACTGTCGTTTCATCAAGTTTGTATTGCCACCTAGTGGACCTGGACAAAAGTAAAAAGAACAACCAGAAAAATTGGAAGTGCTTTGACTTCACCTACACAAATGCTGGGCTTATTTGAAACTTTCCAAATCTTGGGAAAGATCTTTATTATCCAAAATGCCCCCTGTGAGAGTGTTAAAAGTTTACACAATGTATAGTAACTTTTCAGTAGAATTTCCACATTATCTTTCATCAATCCATCTATTATCCTAATCCTGGACAGGTTGCCAGTCCACCTTTAGGCCAACACACAGAGACATACACAGACAGACCACCATTCACACTAATGGGCAATTCAGAGGGACCAATTAACCTAAGCTGCCTATCTTTGGACTGTGAGAAGGAACCAGAGTACAACATGCAAACTTCACACAGAAAGGCTGCAGCCAGCTGGGATTTGAACCAGAAACATCTATTTGTGAGGCAGCAGCGATAACTACCTTGCCACTCTGCTGGTCACACACTATTTTAATAGAAAATATTATCTTATCCTCAATGCATTTTTTTCACAGTATAGTTTCTGTTGCACATTGATTTCATTATTCTTTTACTTGATATATATGGTGTTTTATATTATTTATAAATAAAAACACTCACAATAAAGAGACATAGTGCATGTAGTCATTGGTAATTTGGAAGCAGCTAGTACCAGCACTGTCAAACAGGTGGGGGTTTAATTTCAGGAAATGCTCTGTCGTTTCACTGAAATGTTTCCAGTGTTTTTTGTTGCGTTCAACATTTTGATGGTAAGTGACTTTGATGTCTTAACTGAATGCACCCTGGGCACTTTGTATTAAAACAAAACAACACTAAAGGTGATGGAAGCATTTACAGGAAACGTAAAAGGTCAGCGCATGTGACTGCAGATTAGTGTATGAGGCGAAAAATAGAGCCGTTGGATAAAACGCTGAATCTCTTTTTAGACTGACCGTCACCTTTTGTTTTCATACCTTATGGGTTATGGAATTGAAAAAGAATAAGAGGTGCAGTAAAATACAACTTTTGCCTCAAGTCTCATTTATGGTGCAGCACTTAAATTCCTTACCAAAAGACCAAAAGACATTCTTAGGGCTTGTCTATAATTCTATTATGCGTGGCATATTTTTGCCATTAATAGCAACCCCTATACTCATATAACTTCCTGGTTGCAGTTCAGCCTCTTGTAAAGGAATGTTGTTCTGCATACATTTGTGAATACACCTCCTACCGTTTTGATAAGTACTTAAGGGCTGCTGGCTTTCTTGTTCTGTAAGTTGTCACTGTGGACTCATCTGTATTCTTGCTGAGTGTGAAGGCGAGACGAGAAACGACATTGCTTGAGGACGCAGTGTGGAGATGAAATGTAGCCGGTTTTGACAAGAGAAGTGATGAGAGAAGAGAAATACCCAGCAGAAACAAAATAACTTCACCACCTATCATCATGGCTTTGTCCATGCTGGAGGATCAACTAGCCAACGAGTTGACGTGCCCCATCTGCCTTCAGTTTTACTCTGATCCAGTTGTTCTCCCCTGTGGACACAACTACTGCCGAGTGTGCATCTGCAAGACTGCTGCCATCACCAACGAGAGTGCCAAGATCCTTCCACGATGCCCGGAGTGCCGTGAAGAGTTTCAGGGTGTACAGACGCTACAGAAAAACTTCAAACTCTGCAGCATCATTGAGGGTTACAAAGCTGCTGCACCACAGCTCGACTGGCAGCCTGAGGCGAAGCCTAGGACAACAGCGATTTTATGCGATCACTGTATCGATGAGCAGACACAGGCTGTGAAGACCTGCCTTAAGTGTGAAGTGTCACTGTGCTCCAGGCACCTCCAGAAACACCACGAGAAAGAGTTGTTCAAGGGACACACTATGGTGGAGCCCATGGACATACTGGGGGTAAAGGCGTGTCACATCCACATGTGTCCCCTCGAGTACTTTTGTTCCAATGACATGACCTCACTGTGCACCTCGTGCATCAGTGAAGGCCATCACCAGAACCACGATGTCCTCACCTTGAGTGTAGCAGAGGAAGAGATGAAGCGAGGGCTGGAGAGCCGCATCAAGGTAGCTTTATTGGTTTCAGTAATAACAATCTCGTTTTTATTCAAATCTGTCCGACCACTTTTCTGAATAAATTCAGATGATTTGCTAGATAGTCTGTGGAAGAAACTACATATTTTAGGGTTATTCATTAACAAATTCTAGACACTTCAATGCATAGATTTTTTTCTAGAATTTATTTGGTCACAACATGAAGATGCAAAAATGTGAAATTTGAAAACAATATTTGAACAAAACTCCTGTTTCCTTTCCTAGGACATTCCTTTGAACTATTAAATTACATTATTCTTTAGAGGTATCGCATTATTAAAAAAGTAATGGTAAAATAAATGATTACCAAACAGATCTTGCAGATTAGTTAGGTAGGAGGACAGGGTTATACAATAGAAAACAATAGACACGTCTGAGGTTTGCATAAATCAGCTGTTACACACCTGACATGTGATTTGAAACTGTGAATGACAAAAACTCAAAACATTTTTTGACTGACAAGTACACACATAATGACCTTTGACAGTGGCAATGTGAGTTTTCAACTCTACATGACTGATTCAAAACAAAGCGTGATCAACAGCAAAGTGGCCCTTGGTGGCTGGGTGGGACCACACCTGGTGGGGTGGGATTCAAACCCATGGCCTCCTGCATCCCAACCCAACATGACTGATTTAGATACTTTGTGTTAATTAGTGCCAAGTCATCGACCCAGAAAATTAGTACATTTCCCCATGTTTTTTCATTCTGTACTGTAAAAAAATAAAAAAACACACAGAATCCCAAATGCATCAAATGTTTGTTTGCAGGTGGTTTCCGGCAAGCTGCAGATGACAGAAAGTCTCCTGCAGAAAGCATCAGAGGAGCAGGCGGCCTCTGAAGCGATAGGAGACAAACTGCTCGGCAAGGCTGTTATAGTTGTAGACAGCATGGCTGCCCTCATGGACGGGTAACATCACAGCTACTTACCTTTACTGGAAATGGTGGTTGAACAGAGTTTCATTACCCTCCCTGCAATTTTGATTGCGTGCCACTGACGTTACAATTTACAGGACAACATGTGCATCATGTCACTGCCGGATCCTGTTCTTGAAGAACAAGATCCTGTTCTTGAAGAACAGGATCCGGCAGTGACATGACGCACATGTTGTTCTGTGAATTGACAGTTGTAAAGAGCAAAAAATGTAGCCCTGAACAATATTATGTAATGAATTTGTTTTGTCTGCGTTTGAGCCAACTGAATAACAACACTAGTTTCACAGGTTAAAATCAGCTCTAAATCTTTTAGAAACTAGATTTAGAAAGTGCTGAAAGCAGAACATTATCATTATCTGGTAGTTTAAAGTGTAATGTAAAAGACAAAATTATGAGATGTGGGCTATTACTACTGTACAGTATTTGAAAGTGGTGAGATTGAATGCAGCATGAAATTAACATGCTCAGCCGAACCCAAATTTCCACTGTCAAAGTTAAAAATTGTCAAATTTGTCCAATCACACAGTAGATTATACAAATATGTGAAAAAACAATTGTAACTTTATTAAACCAGATATATCACTCTGTTGTGTTCAGATACAAGGAGCGTCTGCATGTGCTGCAGGATGAAGAGAAAAACCAGCGCAAAAAAATTTGGGAGCTTGAACTGAATGCACTGAGAGATCAACAGCAGCAGTTACAGGAGGTGCAGCAAAGTGCCACGCAGGTTCTCAATGAGACTGACCCATGCCTCTTTATGCACAGGTACCACAGAAACAGCTTTTACAAATATGATAAAGAAATACTGTACTAGAAAATAGCATAAAATAGTATTTTGGTACAGTAAAATAATAATGCTATTCATATTGTCAATTTTACAAATTACAGACTATATAGAGTACTATACTGCAAACCAGATAAGTGTTTACACATCTATTAAAAAAAACAGCAGAGTCATAGATATTAAACACTGGAAATCAACTTAAGGAATATTCTTACTCTCCAGGTTCAGAATGATAGAACAAAAGCTGGGTGACGGGGTCACATGCAGCATACCCTCCCTGGTCCCCTCAAACGCTCCACTTGACATCAAAAATCTCCAGGCAGGCCTCAAAACCCAAGATTTCTACTCAGAAATGACCCGCCTCCTGCACTCCCTCCATATCCTCCTTAACCCCCTAGACCTCTCCTTCAACCTCTGCACTGCCCACCCCAGCTTGATATTGTCCAACGATCTACGCACAGTCAAGTACAGCTTGACCAAGCAGCCATATCCGGAGCACCCAGAGCGTTTTACAACAACACCTCAGGTTCTGTGCAGCCAAAGTTTTTCAAGTGGGGAGCACATATGGGTGGTAGAAGTGGGGCCCAACAGCATGTGGTCAGTAGGTGTGTGTTACAAGAGCATCCCTCGTCGTGGTGACCACAGTCGTTTAGGACGTAACTCTGTATCCTGGCGTCTGCAGTGGAAGAATGGCAAGCTGACAGCATGCCAGTCCTCTTGCAATGTGTC
The DNA here is from genome assembly GCF_033026475.1 of Channa argus. Lineage (NCBI taxonomy): Eukaryota > Metazoa > Chordata > Actinopteri > Anabantiformes > Channidae > Channa > Channa argus. Next base: position 21,412,765 of record NC_090209.1, read on the forward strand.
TCTGGGGGAAAAAAACACAACCCTGCTGAAGATTGAGATGAGACTGAACTATGAGGCAGGGACCTTAACGTTCCACAGTGCCACAGGGCAGAAGGAGCGTCTCCACACCTTCAGAACGGTGTTTCAGGAGCCGATTTACCCTGCGTTCAGTATTCACTCAAACACACCAGAGTCCTGGATTACACTGCACAGTGTGATGTGAACGCAACCTGTTTAAAACTTCCCATGCATAGAATTTATTTGGTTGTTCGATCAAATCAATCGAATTCCACTTAACATTTTTATTTGTACATTTTTAATGTACCACTTTCTTCCAAATTACTGCAAAAAAATACAGTAAAAAGTCATGTTACGTTGATTTGGGGGTGAAATGTTCTCATGCTAGTGAGCTGGGGAAACGTTTTTCCCAAGGACATGAATGATTTATGTCAATTTTAATCATTTACATTGTAAAAAGCATACAATCCGCATTCTTTAACTTATTCAGGATACAGAAAATTTTTGCCCCTCGGCCCCCTGTTAGTTTAGTCCGGCCATGTTATCAAGCATGACTGCATTTCTGCATGACTGTATTATAACCATAAGATGGTGTTTAAAGCACTTAATTTTAAATTCATGTGTAGGGTATTTGATTTTAGGTGTTCCATACAATAATTTACTTTATGGCGTGTTTGTTTGTCTTGCCTTTAATAAATGCTAACATTTACCATGCTTTCAATTGTTTGTACATTAAAAGATAAACGTCTCTTGTACGTTTTTGTTTCTGCCTATTTACTTTTGGTGCTTTTAGTGGGGGCACTGTGGTTGCCAGGTCGTGTCACAATAGGTAACTAGCAGTGGTCGTTTTTTTTTTTTTAATACACTAATACAAAACATTCTCATATAACACATGCAAATGTTTTAAATTGTGTAGGTTTCTCCCTTCGTCGCATTGTTAAAGGAATTCATGATATTCATGCTCCACATAAAGACTTGTCTCTGACAGAGGGGAGTGTTTTTAAGACAAACCTGGCAACCCACAACCCGGCTGTTATACATTCATGTCATTGGGCAGGACGACAGGCGCTAGTGTATGATAGTAACATCGTTCTATGAAAAGGTTGTTAGCAAAGCTTTGTAGCGTTCCACCATAAGGCATGGGCTCGGGAGAAAGTACGACTAGAAAAGTGTCTTTCGGTGTCGACGATGAAGACAGAGTCAGAATTCTTCGTGGAGTCAAGGTGACGCTAAGGTTGCTAACGTTAGCGTTCGATAAGCAGCGCTAACGACATGTTACGCTGGGCGTTTGTTTATGTTAGCTAGTTAGCCCTTAGCGTGTCGCTGCACGCGAACTCGGGCTGACAGTTCGCTCTGGTTTGAAGTGACGCCAAAGCAAAGACCCGTGAAGCCGCTTGATTGCGCGCTGAGGATGACGACGGAGGCAGAAGCTGCACATACAAGTGTCCCTAGCTTATCGACAAGTGTCTTCGGAGAAAATTCGGCATATATATGTTTGGCTTAGCCGTTTTACGTTTCTTTCAAACCCCACAGCTTTTCAATTCCAAAGCTGGTATTTGGGATTTGCTAACAGCATTCAGCTAGCATGTGGGAACCGTACCAACGACACTGTCGGTGGATGTATTTAAATAAAGAAGAAAGCAGCACTTCTGACTTTAAATGTCCCAGTCATGAAACCAAGACGCCCTTAAATTAGCAGATTTCCAATTAGGTTCTGCTGGCTTTTCCAGTGCTGATGTACATGTGACAATTTTGCAAAGTGACAGTCATAGGCAACCACTGCATTGGCAATAAAAGTCTTTATGTTTTATATTAAAACAAAAGAAATAGTACATACAGTTTATAGTGGATAATCGGTGTCACTGGTGTTTACTGGCTCTATTCAGTAATGGAATATAATTATTCCAGTTTCATAGAGATAACACCCCAACCCTTTAGCTGTCTTTTCTAGAGGTTATTTTATTATTAATACCGTCACTTAGATAGTCTGGCATTATATTTAATTATGATGTACATGCATGCAAGTGAAGCGACTGCAGCCACATTCCTGTTTATTATGATGTATGAGAGTTTGTTGGATATAATTCTTTTAATTTCCCATTGGATGTGAAGTCAATTTCAGACGTGGCTGTAAGCAAATCGAACGTATAGCAGTATTATAAAAGATAATGGTTTACATTTTTTGCGCTTCCATGCATCAGTGATTGTGCAAAATAAAAATGCCTGCAAAAAAAGGAAAACAACGAGCAATACAGATAATCTTGTTCATCAGCCCTGCCTTTACATTCAAATGTTATGAGTCATAGAAACTGTGAGCCATTGCCTGGCTGGTGCTGCCCTCTGTTGTTTTTGTGTGACTGTGTTAAATTATTTCCCTGGACACACACATCCACACATAAAGTAGAACTACAGTGACCTAATGTTTTGTCTTAGACCAACACTGTCCTTTCAGAGGCATTAGGAACAAAAGATGACACAATGCACTGTGCATGAAATTGCTTAATACTCTAAAAAAGTTATGTTTGTAGAAAATTGCAGTAAAACTCCAGTTTCCTTTCCAGATTAATCAAAACAAAGACAAAATGGAAAAACCAAATGCTATGGAAATCCTACAGGACTTTACTGAATGTGTTTCTCTAGCCATTTTCATATTTTTAAATGAGCTCACTGTTGCTCTGTCTAGCTGTCAGAAGATGTCCTTCAGAGGATGAGAGGAGTAGCCAACATTCCTCCAGAACACACATCAACGACAAGCCCACAGAAAGAGACAGGTACAGTATGATAAGCCTCACAGTGTTTCTCTAGCAACAAGTTTTCTTGAGAATTTGTAGATTTAGAATAAATAATATTTAGCCATTACAAAATTAGTTAAAATATAAGCTGAGTCTGATTATAGCACTATACAAATAACACATTCCATATACAAGCCATCAGAAGCTAAGGTCACAAGTGTCAGTGATGTCTTCTGTTATGTGGGTAGTCTGTTTATAGTCATCTCATTTTTTCCATTATTCATCGCTCTTCTTCTTTGAAAGACTACGTGCAAAAGTCATTTTTTCCATTGAGCAAATAGAATTATTTATAATAATAAAAAGGGAGACATTTGGAGGGTTAATCTGCATAACCAAGAACAAATTATAGCTACAGTCAGCACATATTGTAACCAAATCCCTATAAGATCAGCATTACACCATCACTCTTCTTTCAAAAGAGTATCTGATGTTGTGAATACACAAATCAAAATCCCAGTTTTTAAACATAGTTTTCAGATGAGAGAAAAAAAAGCGGAGTTAAAAGATGTCATCTTTTGGATATTTTGACTTTTATTTACATTTGGCTTTTTGATATCCCCTCTGTCTTTGCTGCAGGTGCCTCTCACAGTGCCAGCCCGAACTCTGGAACCCAGCAAAGCTCACAGCACCAGACTGAAAGCGGTTACCAGTTCAATGCTGGCAAATCATCCTCTTACTCTAAGGAAGAACAGAGGAGGTGGGTTTGCATTACGTTTCCTAATTGGCTGACTACAAGTCAAAATAATTTATGCATCTGACTGATTAAAGTAGAAAAACAAAAACAAAAACCTGATATGTTAATTCTGCTACTATTTATAAAGAGCTTCTTTTCTAAACTGAATCCATTATAAGCTACCGTTTCAGGGTTGTCTTTAACTTGCTGTTACACCTGTTCTGTATGGTTCAATAAAGAAGACTAAAATCAAGTTGAGCAGAGTAAGATGCTCCAGGGCAACAAGGACACTATATCAGAAAAATTAATTGGATCGTGGTTTTTACAATAACCCCTACATCCAGACACAGTGGAGTTTCCTCTGAAATTCACTAGCTAGCAACTGTGTTTTGCAAGTTTTTTGAGCTGTGAATGTGAAGCGTCTTAGAAAAATGACTTTAGAGCTAAGCGCAGTAGAACAAAATATTAAATGTTTACCTTTATTGGTACTCTCAAAATATCTCAATAGCTCAATGCTAAAAAAAATAGGAATATTTTTAGAGATACTGTAGTGTTGTAAGTTAAAATGTTGACTTTCACTAAATAAAACACCTGTAAAACGTAACCTTCATGAGTTTCAAGCCATCTTGTCTGCAGCTTTCTGATGCTCTAAGAATTGGACTGGCCTGGAAATTGGTATATGTTGCCCCCTTGTGGAAATATATGTTTGAAGCATTGTCTGTAATCATAATACTGTGGAAAGCAGCACTGGATGAAAGGATATTTCTGTCTTTTTACAATATGGTGCATGTATTCCAGGTATGAGCACCAGCAAGCAAAACTGAAGGAGGAGCTGGCCAGAGTACCACAAAGTGAAAGGGAGGCAGTGAGGGAAGAGATGGCTAAAGCCATGACCCGGGAAAGACAACATACACGCCAGGAAGCTGAGAAGGCCAAACAAATGGTACACAAAACCACACTCACTCACGGAGTTTATACACACACATTCTCTTTTCACACACACATATATGAGACATCAGTGCCTATCTCTTGTTGCCTCTTGCGTACCGCTTCCATGCAAATTTAGTGACGTCCGGCAATGTTTGGGCTTGTTTCTGTTTATGACAAACTGTAAGGCAATAAAAATCTCAACTCTGCACAACATCTAGACAACTGGTTTTCTGGATCAGAGCTAATATGCCTAATTCTCTCTTACCGTTTCCTGTGAACTTATGTGCTGGTTTTGACGCTCTGTTCTTTGGATAATATGATGGACATTGCTAAAAAAAAATTTCCCACTACATCATTCACTTCTGATGTGTTGGTGAAGTTGTTGTTGTAGTCTGTGTTTGTAATGATATCGTACCTTTTGAATTTTGGTCAGCAGACACCCCCCTTGACTTTGACCTTGAGGTTGAGTGATTTCAGTTATAGTACTGTGTAAATATGATATATTAATATTAATATGAGTGTCCCTAAGTAGAAGAAGATAAGTTTGTGTAGCGTCATGATTCATTCATGATTCACTCCATTGAGGTTTTCTCTGGTTAAATCAAATGTTTTTGCAATAGCATTTGTAATTTCCATGGTGATATTCCTTCTGCCTAATTCTCCTCCTCTCTTTACCTTACATCCCTCTTATTTTACTATCTCCCCCTCTCTTTGCTGTGTTCTCTCCCAACTCCACCCACAGTCTATCTTCATCTGTCTTTCTCTCTTTTCTATTCAAGCCCATCACTCTCTTCTTCCTGCCCTGGAGACAGTATTATCAGTGCAGTGCATGCAGTAAATTGCACACAGAGTTTCCTGGAGCTGGAGATAGGAGGTGTAGTTGTGGGAAACCAAGAGCTTGTTTTACACATCAGCCAAGGCTTGTTTCACGTGACCCCCCCCCCCCCCCCCCCCCCTCTTTTCCTTCCACTTTCACCTGCCTCCCTCCATGTTGAGACATGCTGTAGCACCTGTCTTATCTTCCCTCTAACACACTCCCTTTGCTAATAGAAAGCTGCTGGAGGGACGTCTGGAACAGAATCACCAGTTGAGCGAGACTGCACCTACTATGAATACATATATGCCCATGCTATGCACATGAATTATAAGTAGATTTGCTCACAGTCACAATTCAAATGAGATTTTTCCCTGTTGTGAAATCATACGGCATGATCACCTATCATCCACTGCTCATCCATCCTCTGCAACCTTTGCAAATCCACTCTGTAGTCAAGTAGGTTCAAGGGCTGTTTTTTTTTTTTCCGTGTGTGTGTGTACTGTTGAGAATGTGATGGTTTATAGCTCAACACAACCAGGGCTATACTCGGTCTATGTGTTGAAAGGAAATTCTTAAATATAAAGTAATTTACCAACAAAGGTCAGTACAAATAGGGTTGACAATAGTATGGAGGCTGTTGCATGCTACTGCTTGTTAAATCAGATGATTTATGTTAATTTATAAGGGAAATATATATTTTTTAATGCTAGAGTTACAGTGTTATGTTGAAGCAGCACCTTTTTAATGCCTTTAAAGAAGCATTTGATCATACACAACTACAAACACGTTAAATATGTTTACTGAGTGCATATCAATAATCAGCTTTTATTAACATGTCCGTTATAAAACAATATCACCTACTATATAGTGCAACCTCGAAATGTGCTTTTTAAATGTGTATCTAGAAATTAAAATGGGTTATCATAGTAGACCTGCTAGCACGGCTGGTGGTACAGTATCTAGACAAAGTGGTCAGAACCAGCCTGCATTTGGCAGGTGGCCCTTCTTAATTTAACACCCCATGAGGGTGACGTTTAGGGAAAAGACAGATAGGCAATACCGCCTGAAGAAAAAGGCTGAGGAAGACTGAACATCGGATAAGATGAGATATGCAAGGTGACATTTGATTAAGCATTTACTAAGTATCAAATCAAAGCAAGAAGGATGTGAGAATGAAAAAGAAGCGAATGAGCATTTTGTCAAGGGTTAGAATGAAGAGGAGCCGGGAATAAATGGGAATGAAAGGGAAGATGACATGCATTTCCTGTAGAAGAGAGCTGAAGAGGAGGGTGTGAATGAAAGGGTGAAAAGGAAGTCTTCACAAGTGATTTAGGTTTCCTGGAGGATCTTTGGGGAGATGGATGAGAAGGAAGTAGGCACTGTAACTAATGCTACTTTGATGCCTTTTAGAAGATGAATTGGCGGAGACGCAGGGAAGTATGATTAAAAGCACACAGTTGGGAGAAGTTAGACAAGGAGGAGAAGGATGTAGGGGTAAAAAGAGTGAATTGCAGAAAATATAGATTCTGAAGGACGAGAAAAGAAAAAAGGAAAGCAAGAATAAGAGGAAGAATAAAAATGATGGATACCTCATCATTGAGTGATGCTTATAGAGTGATGCATGTCAAACATTACTTTGAAATTAGAACAAAAGGATGAGAAGAATAGTGAGAAACTGATGGTGTCCAACAGATGAGTAACCATTTTCTGTTTAACTGGCAATGAGAAAAGAAGACCACAAAATCCGTATTATTTATTTAGCTTGTATAGAAATTCTGAAAAAAATTTTAAATTAGGTACTAGGACTGGGCAATATGGCCTATAAATACTATTGCGGTATTTGGCGATACACAATATATATCTTCATATTTTTAAATGTCCGGTAAAGCGTTTTATAGATGCACACAGTATGTCTACAGTAAAACATTCTTGTTTATGTTCATCAGTGGTTTGTAACAGAGTCAAATGTAACAAAACAGTTTATTTAATTTTTATTTTTTAAACCAATATCCTCTCCCGAATGAAAATAAATAATGGCTTAGACCTACATACTGTAGCCTGGTGCTTTGCTGATCAGAACTGAAACTTCTTGACAGTTGACTGTACGATTTTTACTACACAGGTGTAATAACTTAAGGAAAGAGTTTTGCATAGGTTTTAGTGTATCCTGTTTTCAAGATACCATTATCCAATACCAATATAATTTTAAAAATAAGCAACACTTTTTTTGTGGTCATTTCCTTCATGTACCACCTAGTCTTTATCTCCTCCTCCCTTCTTTCACTGAAACATAAATCACCCCCGTTTTAAAAATCTAACAGTGCATTATGCAGTAATGTTCCTCAAATGAGTGTTGTGGATACAGGCTAGGAGCTGTGGAATTGCTTGTACTCGACGGACACAATATATTAATTTACGACATTTCACTAAGAACAAGCCGCAAAACGTTGAGTATATTCGAGATGTCGCCCACCCCTACAAGGTGCCAAAAGTAAATAATGTAACTCAGAATTTACTGAGTGCTGCAGGAATAATGAGACAGAAAGAAGGTGCAATCGGGAGCACAGATTAGGTCTGCAGATGTGTGACCATTAATTTTGTAAAGAATCACTGGAGTGAGGAGCAGACAGAAACATGGTGCAAAGTTTAGCCTTGAGTGCAGAACAAAGGTGTGAGAAGAGGGAAGAGCGGGTGCTACAGGTGACTAAGTGCTTCCTGTCTTGTGTGCGTGGGTGCAGCACTGAGTCACAAGTTAGTGATGTGTGGCATTCACTATTTAGTTGCCTCTTTCTTTTCTTTGCCTTGCAGTCCCTCACTCATTTCCTCCTGTCTTTTGTCCTCTTTCCAATGAACTGCCTGATCCCGCCATTTCTCTGGCCTTTTCTTCATCTTTCAGCCAAGGCCGTCACCCACTGTGCTGCGCTCTGTGAATAGTCTTTGTTAATAGCAAATCTTCTGCAGATTAATTTCAGAATGAGAGGGGGAACAGGAGAATGGAAAGAAAAGAAGCAAGTCCAAGTAAATGGCTAAAAGGGATTTTCTCTTTTTATAATGTATTAATGGCCTTTTGGCGCCTGTTCAAAGCAAAAAAGGTCATAAGTCACATTAGCATGTGGAAAATTTCTCTCAGAAGAATTAGGAAGCCTATTTTTTTAGCTGCGCTTTAACTTTGTCTGATGGAAGTTCAGTTTAATTAAGATGCCATCCACGAGTTCCTCATTCTTCGAACACATAGATGGATCATTTATTGGAGAAAAATGTATGTTATGTTCAAATTACTGTTTGTTATATATTTTACACAATTATAGTTATTTCAAAATGTATCTGATAGCACACTTTATTGATTGCACTGAATTACCCTTTTTGAGAAAATGTCCAGTCAAATTATCACTGCCTTTAAGCAGATCAGTATTTCCCATAATTATTGATTTTCAACTATTTGTTTGTACTATTTGAAATTAATAAAACATAATTTTATCGTAGAGCTGCACACAACTTGGTTGATCTCAAAGTGTCCACAGTCTCCCAACATCAGGTGAAGACTGAACAGTTTTTTATTCATTTAATATTATCCGACTCCTTTTTGCTCCTGTAACCTCACGATAACAATACCATAAGCTGTAATAACATGGATGCACACGGATTTAACAGATGACAGGCGCATGTGTCAGTGGCGACCTTCACCTTGTTTTAATAGTCATATTAACAAAAAGAAGTTACATCTGCTCCTTAAGACCCATGTCTTATTCAACAGCATCTTCCAGGCATAAGATGCAGCCTGTGAGTCAGATTTAGTGCAGGAAAGTGCCAAATTATCTGTGCAGCATAGCCTATTGTAGGAAATATTCAAAGAGCAGCTTAACATTACCCTGATTGTCTACCGTTGATCGTTGCTGTTACTGATTAAAATGTCAAACTTTCAAGTCATTTCAGTTGTCGCTAACATTAATTCCACTCTTTAAAGTGATGACGGGGCAAGTTGAAGTGCTGTGTTGTTTGCGTGTACTCTGCAAGTCGGCTTTGAAACATTGCTATATGTAGCCAAAGATTTCATATACAGAGCTATCTTTACCACTTGTGAACAATCAGTGTCTCTGCAGTTCTAGTAACTGTCAAAACATGTGAGATGTCTTCTCTAGTATAACCATCACCTGATCTTGCATCAGTTTAAAAATCTTCCCGTTAAAATGTACATATAGTATCAATACATCAAGATTGTTTAGTTCTGTATCAGGACCAATCAATATTTAATATGAAGAACTCGCGTACTGTAGACGATAGGGAGAGTGCATACAGGAGTAGCTTACAGATTGTGTAGAACTAAGATTAAGATGAGAAAAAGACATTTAGATTTTTTTCCTTTGGCTTTTTTAGGGACAGAGGTAGTTTGGCATCATTCAATTTAGTTTAAAATTCAAAATATAGATGAAGCAATTACATGTATGTGTTTATTCATCTACTCCTACAATTCTTACAAATGACACTAGATGGCAACAAAAGCATATTCCATGTTTTACCGGCTACATAAAGGCAGAAACGGTTTCCACTCCATCTTGCTCTCCCTCTTTTTGTCTCTTTATCTGTGTACCACTTTGTCTCTATGTCCATCATGCACAATATTGAGTTAAATGTTATTAGTGTGAAATTCTTTCACTGAAAAGCCAGTGTTAATGATTATGAAGTGTTAATTCAATCTACCTAATCTCCCCCTGTACAATTACCTTTTCATTCTTCCATTATTTTTTTATTATTGCATCAGAATTGGTCAGAGATTGACAGACACCATTGCATTGTAATGTTGAAATTACTTTAGTAGACTCCAGCAAGAGATGTTGATGTTCTTTGTCTCACCTGTTTTCACAAGGATCATAAGAACATCACTGCAATAATCTATTGGACGTAATAGCTTTGTTCAAAATGTGTAAGACTTGTCAGAGTTTTTCATTACAGCTACTATTATAACTGTCTATAGTTTTTTGTTGGCTTGGGTTTATACCTAGTTTAATAATGTATTTTTGTGAGTCATAAAAAAGTATTATAAGAAAGTATTATGTATCCGGTAATGTTAAATTTTAGCATACCTTTCTTGTGTTTAATATTTCTGACAGCTGTGCTCTCCACAAGTTATTACCCAAATGGAGTATTTAGATTTGAACCTTAGCTTTCTCAACCACAGGTGCCCCACAGGTAAAGAGAATGCTACTCAACTCGAGTTTTTCAGATCAGTAGCTTGTGCTAAATCCTATAAGCCTGTACATGGGTATTTGAGGTGGTGCAACGCAGAGTACACAGAATCTCGCTCTTTAAAGTTCCTATCTAGGGACAGGTTTTCCCTTGGGAACAGCGTTGCGATAAGACCTTTTATATATGTAATAATTTTTCTTTGATTTCAAGGAGTGGCTCTTTTCCTATTCTGAAATGTCCACACCACCTAGCACAAGCTTTCCTCTTTGGCTGATGAGCACTCTACTGTCTATTGATTAAACACATACAGTATGTTTTAGTCCAATGCAGTTCCACACTTGTGTAACTTTTCCTGAATTTGTCCAGTTTATGTAAAGGTTTTGCATTGGATTTAGTATAATGATGAGTTAGAGGAGCTGTAACTGTGGAGAATTGATATCTACACTGTAACAAATTACTGAAATTTCTACTGTAAAATTTTACAATAATGTCTTGTATCATTTTACAAAGTTTAGCTGTATATTGTAATGCATCATGGGTAAAAAGAAACAATTACAGCAGCTAACAGCATTTTTTCACAATAACAAGTTGTGCAGTTGCAGGCAAGTTGAATCTTGACTAGATGATGCACTTTACAGCAGAATACTGTTGATTTACGCGATTGAATTTGAAGGAGGCTGCCGTCGCTCAGTTAGTAAGGCAGTCGTCCTTAGACCCCAAGGTCACTTGTTCGGAGATCGAAGCAAATAACCTGCGGACAATGATCCGGTGTTTCGACCCTGAACTCGCGGGATGAGCCGAAAAACAAAAAAGAAAAAACAAACGCGATTGAATTTGAACAAGGAACAAGAGCATTTGATGACCGAAGCAGAGGAGTCAACAATCATTTCTTTGGTGAGAACAACATTGTCTTATTTGTAAGAGTGACTGTAATTTCCCCATTATCTTAACTAAGCTGTGCTATGACTCCAGCAACACTGCCGGTGATGCTGTAGTGTAAATCACTACTTTAGATCTTATTGCAATTTCCAGACATTATGTGTACGCTGTAATAATAATAATAATAATAATAATAATAATAATATTTAATTACGTGCAGTTTTTGATGGTTATAATGCTAATTAGCGCATTAGCATGCTAGCAACACTAGCACAGCTTTGGCGTATTGGGTGTTGTTAACTACTTTCTAAAGCTAAACGTAGCTCGGCATGATGCAGTGGGTGAGCGTTTAGTTGACAGAAGTGACTAGGAGAGGGACAATTGTATTTATAAGACAGCGAGGAGCCAGCCAGAGATTGACCACAGACTCCCCATCATTTCCTCGTCCGTTCTGTCTGTGCTGGGCTCCATGGGACCGGTGAGTACAAACTAACTCCGCTTGTGTGTTCAAGTTGTAGCTTTGAGGACAGGAAGCAGCCATTAGCTCCCAGGTTATGACTCAGGCCTGTATGTCGAAAATAAGTTTTATTTCAGTTGAAGTTAAATCAGTTGTAGTGTCACATTGCTGCTTTAGTTAACATGACAGTGACTCCACAGCATCTGACCTGTGTCTAAGTGCAGCTTGATGCTCTGTCAAATTTTTAAATGACAGATGTTTCATAATGTTATCTGAGTGGAGATAGGGAAAAAGTTCAGATCGAATTTACTCATTAAAAAACATCTAAATCAACTCTTAAATGAAACTATAAAATAAGTAACAGGTATTTTAAAATGTAGATAGACAGTAAAACCGTGTTTATTTAGGGAGTCAAAATGTCTTTACTGTAATTGTTTTGAGGAGGAAAAATGTACGTTAGCGCTTATTCTCCCAAGAGCTTCGTTTATCCCACTGCAGAGCTACTTCCTTGTATTACAACTGCCTGGCAACTGGAAGTAGTTCTGCAGAAACTTATTAAGTGAATTAACTAACAAAAAGATTTTTTATTGAATTGGTCTATAATTGACTTGTTTTAACATTTGTATAAGGTTTGCAAAAACATTTATATACGGGTGGGGGGTGTTCATCAGAATAGTAAGGAGACTTATAGCAGTTTTAAAGAAGTAATTTTGTTAGAGAATTTCCAACATCTCCACATCAACAACAGCAGCAGCACCAAACTAGGTCAACTGCTGAATGACATTTAAAACCTTGACAAACAATATTTTTAGTTATAAAAATGGTATGTTGGTGCAATTGTTTGATGCTGCTGTTGTCCTTCCAAGATGAGTCTGGTTGAGAAATATCCAACCAGGAGTTTTGATTGATAAAACTACATCACTCTTGGTTAGTAACTCATACAATCTTGTGACAAGAATTTCAATGTATCCCTTTAACTGTTAAGAAACCCACATTTCACTGTATAGCGGAGCGACTACCTGCCTTAGCTTGGACAACCCAATTTTCATTTTGCAAGGGCAAATGATTACTTTGTCTTGTACAACCCTATAGATTTTGCTCTTATGTAGAATAGCTGTGAGCAGGTTTGTCATTAACTTTCCTTTTGTGTAATTTTCAGATATTTTATTGGAACCAGCACGACCACTGGCTACATAGCAGCAAAGTGAGTCAGCATAGGAAATGGGAACGTGCATAAGAAGAAAATAACAGTCGATCTTTGTGTCTCTTTTCTTTTCAGGCAAGTGGACTTGAATGGCTTTGCGCATAGTCATATAATGTGCGAAAAGAGAATGACTCTTTCAGCTCAAGTAAAACTATTGACTTTTAATAAAAGTTTTTTTTGTTGCAGTTATGACTCATGTTTCATTTAACAGATGGTGAGAAGTCAATTTTGTATAACTTTTGCATTAAGGTGTCATTTGAAACACTTCTAAATGTGTTGTAAAAGCTGCTAATGTAAAAAAACAAAAAATACCTGTGAAAACATTTAACAACAACTTATTGTTTTGTGAACTACTTAGTGATATTTACTGGCAGCTTTGGTTGCCAGTAAATAATTGCCAGTATTCCTAGATACTAGATTACAATTATTATTTTTCTGTCAGAAAACAATACATTGCTGTAATTGTAAAATATATATCCAGTTATATACTGTAATTCTTTTGTCAGTAATTAAGTGCAAATTTTACATGACTTTATTGGCAACATTTTTGCCAGGTAGTTCTTGTAAATTCTACAGGCAGTTTGTTACAGTGTAAAGTTCCAGCAACGTTAGGATATGCCTCTGTGTTCATAAACTTTTTAAAACTACAGACCTGATTCATAGTTGTTTTTTTTTTGTTTGTTTTTTTTCATATTGTTAAAATGACAACAGGCAACCCTGTGTTTTACTAGTAGTGTTATGATATTTATTGTTTGTTGCAGTATTTATATACAGTATATTTATTGCATATATATATATTTTCTAATTATAGTTATTGTACGAATGTTCTAGTTGTAGATGTTGCACTATGTACTCTCAAATTTTGATTCATTCCTAATGCTACTTTGTGAAGCACTGCATAACTTGTGTACCCATCATGTCTCAGACATGCTCCCTTAAGAAAAGCTAAACATTTACATTCCTAGTGTTTACTTCCCAAATACTCCACGAGTACCACTCCAGAGCTAAATAGTGTTGCAATGCTTCATGTAAGGTTTTGTGAAGCATCCCTGCTGGAATTGGCCAGATGTTGCCTCTTATTAGACAAACCTGCCTTTCTTGTTTATACCTAAATCCATATAATCAGCTGGAGATTCGCTGCTGATGGAGCGACGGTGTCTCAGGAAACACATTCAGGTTATTTCTATGTGTTTGATAGAAACAGATGTGTTCATGCACACACACGTAAGAATGAAGCAGATGGGGACACGCTTCATTATAGAAGTACATATGAGCTATTGAATTACTTGATGTTTTACCATGTACTCCTCTGACTGCTTATTTAGTCAGACATATGCTAACACACTGCTATTATGCCATTTAGATGAGTGAAAAACAGGTTAAATGAGTTGATTTGCCTAGTAGGTTCTGTCTTCAGTTTCAAAGGATTTACATCATTCAAGCAAAAAACTGTGTGAATGCAAAACACACAGTATTTGCTTTAAGTTTGTATGAATACGTTACTAAAGAAATCAATGTATTCACATAGAGATGTAGTCCAACATATTCACTCTCTCACAGTTAATCACAGTTCTTGTCCCTGTTTTCAGGAAGCAAAGCCTAGGAGGAAATAAGGGTAATACATTAAATGGGATGGAAATAAGGGTGAAGGGGGAAAAAAAAGAGAACATGGAAGGAAATAGCGGGGTGAACAGTAACAACGAGAAAAGAGAGAGAAGGAGTATTGGAAAATGAGGGTGCTGAGGACATGTGGTGATGGCAGGAGTGGCATTGAAGGAAATGGAGTGAAAGAAGAAGAGGAGGCTGAGGTACAGATAAGCCCGCAGTTGTATCAGTAATTGTAATCTACAGGAACTGACATGGTTCTGCATGTAAAGCTATTAGGCTGACTGTGTGCTCAAAACCCAGCTTCACCCAACTGCACTGTTAGATAGCATGGGGAAGACGAGCCAAGTGAGCAGGCAGACAAACAGGAGGTCCAGTTCTTGGTACTCGGAAAAAAACAGAAAACAAATCAGTGCTGATAGGTTCCATTTACATTTAATGGCGACAGTGTTGCTGTAACATTGGCTGGTGTCTGGCCCACTTAAAGGAGTCTTTAATTGACAAAAATTCACACTTTGACATAAGCGATAAGGAAAGGACTCTGGCATCATGCTCAATATAGTTGTTTGAACTGTAGTACTGTAATACTGACTGGAAAGTTGAAAGGTCTTATGATTTCCTTCAGTGCTAAAATACATTTGTACTGGAAAATCGGTATTCTCACCACTTCTTGGCTAACTTTATCTGGCAGGCCTAAACATTTTGACCGTTGCTTAAGTCCTTAACTCTCACTGAGAAAGAGCATCTTTTCTGACAGTGCGGCTTGCGTCCAAACTAAAACCAATTTGTTCTGATCTTAAAATTCACTAATGACAGCTTTCCCACACCACACGCTCACCACTGACACCACAGATCTAATGTGGAGAGGCAGATTTTCAGTGGGATTCAGCTAAAATTATACATTCTATGGTTCTTGACATGTTAAACACAGTGTCTCGGGAGTACATCTGCTGGGAAAAGCTCAATATTACTGCAAATGAGGAATCTTCAAATCATCATGAACAAGTAAAACTATCAAATCCTCTCAAAATTGGACCTAGTCAAAATTTAATTGCAGCTCAATAGGCCTTGTTATGAAAAGTCATTTTGACATGTCACACTAGGACAAAAATGGTGTAAAAAAATAATGATAGCTGAATCCCTTTAAGTTGCTTCATTTTCAGGGTCCTGATATTGTACTCACTGTCATGATTTATTAGGACACTTCAAAAGACCAGAGACATCATTAATATCAATGGTGTCACCTCTCTTTTCTTACTGTCAAAATGGCAGCTGCTCAAATTTTTTTTTTTTTTAAATCAAGGTTGGGTTACTAAATATTTTTAATACAAAATGCAGTTTTTGATTAGAGCTCTTCTTTTGCCAAGTCTCAAATGTGTTTTGGGTGCAATGACTATTCCAAGCAGTCGTGGATTTGGATTACTACATTAATTCCAAATTTCCATGCACAATGGAATTTGGACGGACAAATCCACCAATTTAGAATTAAAAAATGCATTTCTTATGCCCAATGTAATAACCTATATGATGACCACATTTAAATATGAGAATATTAGCATTCAAACCTATGCATTAACGCATAGTTCCAAAGTTATACACGTTACATACATGTACACACAGGAAGGCAAAATGCATATTGCAACACAGGGTCATAATCTGAAATTCATTGCAAATGCAACAGTTGTAACAAGTAGGGTCCTTGTTAAAAGTTTAAGTGGCTGCAAAAGTTATTTAAAGTGTAATAGAAAAGCAAATCCAGCATAATAGGTCATAAGTTGCATGTGCACACTTGTTTGCTTGACCCTATTGAGCTACACGAAACCACTTGTCATAATTATGTTATGACAGTTATGCTACCATACTTACTGTTGTTATAGCAGAGAGATTACAACAAGAGAGTGTGTCACACAGAAGAAGGAGCAGTCAAAGCAGCACTAAAGATTGCGGGGGGGGAGAGAGGGACAGCAGGAAAGAGTTGGAGAAGAAGCCCATATTGTCCAACTCCTTCCACTATGTAGCTGCCTTGCTGTAATTATCAGTCAGATTATTATTGAGTGCTAATTTATTGCCTCGCTGGGAGCTATGTGTTAAATAAACGCGGCAGAAGTAAAGAGAGGGGGAAAAAGAGGGATTGGGTGAACAGACTGCTGCTGCTATCAGATGGCAAACCAGCGCACACACTGCCCACAGGGGGAGCGTGAGATGTGTGAGTGTATATTTATACATGTCTGTCCCAGGCACACTTGCAAGCCCAAACACTGTGTTCCATGCCCATGTGGTGTGCTGATGATCCATTGGGCTGTTAATATTGGTTTGCTTTCCTCGGATGCTCTCTTCATGTGTTCCCTCTGCTCTGGATCAGGAAGCTGGCCCCTCAAAGATATCACTGTGGCATCTACCCGACAGACACACTGACTAACAGCTCAGCCAGCCGCCATCTGTTGTCTCTACAGTGCAGCCTCAAAACCTGCTATATGATGATGATGCTGCTGTAGAGCAGAGCTGTAGTACTGTAAAAAATATGTTCCTCTTTAAGTGGGCTTTATTACAGTGGTACTTCTCTTTGTGGCTTGAACTGAAAACTTTATGTGAATGATTGGCTCTGTCCATTAGGCTCTGTCCAAGAACTTTGAATAGAGCAAATATTGTGAAGTGGAAAAAGTTATAAGAACCGTTTTGCGCACTTCCATATTTGATGGCAGCTTTTAGTACACGACAGTTTTCATTACCCACTGTTATAGACACATTTTGTCACCACCAAAGCAAAAATCGAAACAATGCTTTGTTTCAGTGGCCACTTTCCTGACTACAGCAAAAAAATGCAGTTCGTCACTAAAACCATTTTCGGCATTGACCGTCATTCTATACGTTTAATATCCTGTTTGATTGTTAAACAAAATTAAGTGTAGCATATCTTTTCCTCCTAATCCCATGGTGATGTTGTCTTCTTACTGCCAGTGAACCTCAGCAGAGTGGTCTTGGAGTGGACCAACACCAGCATCTCAGTGTGGCTGCTTGGTTCACGCCAAGCTACAACTGGCAGTGTGATGTAGACAGCTACAGCCAACTGGCAAAGATAAAACAAAGAATGGCCAAAGCTGCAGCACGAATTGACTAATTAGAATAAGTGTTTTTTTTTTTTTTTTAATAGCACGTTTACTCAAAATAATATTTTGATGTTGTGGGATCTCAGTTCAAATTCAGTTTTCTGCATAGACTCTTAAATCTATTGTGTGTTTAGAACCATACCTGCAAATCTGTATTCATCTCTACCATCATGGACTCATATTTTCTCATAGTAACCGCTTGTATAGGACCTCCAGGATAATGTAGAACTGGTGGGAATACAAGGTGAAACACTATAAGAAGAAGTTTGTGCAAGTGAAGATGTTGTCAGTGTCTTTTTGGTGTGTGAAGTTTAGAATTTTAACCTCATGGTGCTGCTGATGGAAAAAATTAGTAGTTGCTTTGGCACCTATTCATTTTCTTTTTGTTGGTACTTGTTCACTCATTTTTGCTGTGATTTTGTATTGTGTGAAGAAAATCTTGATTTCTGATCTGCCACTGGCCCACAAGACTCCTGAGTTTCAGAATGTCCTCTATGAGTTGCAAATTATGCCAGCAATCATGATCCCGTAGTTCTGCATACGTCTTGCTATTGCATTGTAGAAAGATCTTCATATTATTAGAATGGTATAATGTAAGGAAGACTTAGGCTTGCAACACTAACTTAGCCGACCACCGAATCAAACCATCACCAGCATTAGTATGGCCAGTCGTCAATGCTGCAAAACTTAACAAAGCATACAACATAAATCTTTATGTGGAGAGGTGCTGCCAAATTCCTCCATGCCACAGACTCGCAGAACAGCACTGGCAGCAACATGAAGCTATTCCCCTCTAAAGGTTTTGAGTGAGGCTTGCCAGTCAGAGAAGGTCAAATCCTGTTTGTCACATGCTGAAAGGGTAACTTGTGCGTATCTATGAAATGCCATAGGCTTTGACACAGCATCTGTTTTATGCCCTCGGTGGATAGATTTCATACCCCAGCTAGTGTCATTCCAAAAATTACATATTGCATCCTAACTGTAGAGGGCCTGTTTATCTCAGTAGGAAAGTCCACTTGCATGTACTTACTCACCAGCACAGCATGCTGTGGGGTGCGTGTAAAGTCACGCCTGTCTCACTGTTATCTGCCATAGACTTAGAGGTCCCTGGAGGGACACTAGACCAGTCATCTGATTCAGTTGGACTTTTTTCACCGACTCCAAATTAAAACGGGACCAACACAGAGAGACATAGATAGGAAGGAGAGCTGTGTTTTTTAATTAAACCCGTTCTGATGCTGCGTAATCCCCGCCAAACTGATACTTGTCTAACATATAAAATTAACACATGAACAATTTCAGGTCTGCTTTTCACCTGCATTAACATGCAGCAGCTGCAGCTTTTCAACCGACAGTCGTAGTCTCTCTCACATCAGAAGCACTCTTTGTCTCTCCTCAGTTAAAGCCTGTTTATGAAACACAGACGATCGGCTCTGATTTGATTTGGCGTTCAGCAGCCCTGATAATTATGATGAATCTTCCTCTCTCTTTGTGTGTGCATGTGTGCATGCAGAGTCTTAACCTCAGTTTGTCTTTACTGATGCTGCTTTTCAGTGCCAGTGCTGGTAGTTAAACCTGTGACAGTACTGCTTTAAAATGTTGATCGGATTATTTTGCTGCATTTACCAGATGTGTAAGATTTACTACATAAGTACAGTTCATTTGTGTCTGGCAGCCAGTCAATCTCAGATTTCAAATCACAGTGTAATTTCTGTGACATACCCATATGGTCTGAAAATTTGCCTTATACACTAAATGCACTGAACATACTGTCATTTTAGCAAGTTACAATAACTTTTCATTATGCGGAAACCACTGTTGTATGCAAATTCATATTTCACAGAAGGAATCTGTCTAATCTATCTATCTAATATAATGTTAAGTGTACTACTATCTCCCAGTTCAGTTTGATTCAGGTTCAATTCAAATCCAAGTCCAAATTCAATTCGCACTTGGATTTTTAGGTAATAAAAATACACTTTTCTTTTACATAGAAAGTTGTTTGTGTAAAACTTCAGTAAGCTAACTGTAAACACATTTACTAGAGATGAGATGACTAGATCACTTACCAAAATCTAAATCCATGGCAGAGATTCAAAGATTAATCTTATGACTTAGGGAATCGGTATTGAATTGTTAACCAGAGAGTCCAATTAATTTAGAAATTGATATTTTTAGTCAGTACAACTTCATGGTAGATATTACCTCAGGAAAACTAGGGTTAGGGGTATGTGTGTGTGTGTGTATATATATATATATATATATATATATATATATATATATATGTATGTTTATATATATGTATGTATGTATGTGTGTGTGTGTGTATATATATATATATATATATATATATATATATATATATATATATATGTGTGTGTGTGTGTGTGTGTGTGTGTGTATATATATATATATATGTGTGTGTGTGTGTGTATATGTGTGTATGTATATATATATATAAAATATGTATATGTGTGTGTGTGTATGTATACGGACGCACACGTAAAAAAACACACATACATATTACATATTTATTATAAGTGGCTATTCCTCAGTAGTTATGAATATATAATGCAAGTTATAAGAATAAGACAAATGCCACATTGACTGATATAGCAGGGGGCCTTCAATGCAGTCTAACTCGAATCCACCATGCTGGAATTGAAAACAGCAGCGTCAAATGCTTCTCACAACATTTAATTGGGATACAGTTGTGATTGTTTTGTTGTTTTATGTTTAACCACAATTAAATTAATAATCAACATGTCTTGGTCCTTGATTCCTAA
The DNA here is from genome assembly GCF_033026475.1 of Channa argus. Lineage (NCBI taxonomy): Eukaryota > Metazoa > Chordata > Actinopteri > Anabantiformes > Channidae > Channa > Channa argus. The sequence continues at coordinate 21,433,196 of NC_090209.1, forward strand.
TCCTGCCTTGTTTCTCCGTCTTTTTTTGCCCTTTTTTTTTTTCAACCTCTGTAGTCTGCTGATGAGATAGAAGTGTTGGTAAGCTACATCACTGTTTTCAGATTTCTGCTTGTCTATTCAACTGCTTTCTAACTTGCAATGTTTTTTTTTCTTGTCCTCTTCATAAGACTGAGGGCCACTTTAAAAAAGGGGACTGTTAACAATTTCTATTAAACCAAAATCCTTTGACTTTTAAAAAAGAAAAATATCCTTAAATTGCAGTTTCTGGGGAAAAATATGCTCTTTGATTTGATTGAATAGGAGGCAAATTAAACTCCTCCCTGCTCACATCCTTCTTATTATCCTATCCATTCACATCCTGTCCTTACATCCCTCCTGATTCTATGCTCCCTTCAGTCCTACACCCAAATATCTCCATACCTTCTTCTCACGTATTTATTCATTCCATAAGCCTTCATCACTCGAATTCTTTCTAAACTTCTTACATGCATGTTAGTTTTGTTTGGTTCATCTCTATATTTCACATTGAGGTCGCTCAAGTGTGAATTAAAAGGTTATTAAATCCTTGTGTTGCAGGAGGTTGAATACAGCAACAGCAACTATGAATTTCCAAATTTAAATCAAATCTATCTATATGTACCTACATCAGGACAGTAATTTTAGTTTAACATCTAATCAAAAAACATTACAAAAAATAAATCTTAATGTAATAAATGTGATTCCAGAAGCTAGATTTAACAGGATATAAAGCTCTCCAAACTAGTGAGCTTACTATCGGTCTGTAAAAACCGTTTCACACACTTGGGATCAGGACTATCCACCTTATATTTCCTTGCGTGAATTATGGGTGCAACTTCCGGTTTTCGGCTTCACTGAACCCGCATCTGTGAGAGCAGTAGCAATATTCTAACCCCCCCCTTCCAAACGTTGGAGCATATCCTCTGACAGTTTAGAGCTTTGCACAGTGTGAACATATTTAAAAATGTTCTCCTATGTTTTTTTGATCACACATTTTTTTCTCCTGTCACTCGATGCAAACTTCCTGCATGTATAAACCTATTTGACAGTGTGCTTTCAGACACCTGTGCATGCACGACTTTGTGAACATATGCACATGTCTCTCATCTTTAGGGCTTCATAGTTAATAATCAATGTGTATGTACCTATTGTGGTGTTACTCGTGTTGTAAGTTGTAAACAGAACAAACAACAAAGACCGGACCTGGTACTGAAAACCTCACCAATCTTCAACAATATAATGACGAAACTTGTGTGTCTGGATCCTTTTGCAGGCTCAGCAGCTACAGAAGAAAGATTCACAGCTGAAAGCACTGGATGCCTTCTACAAGGAACAGCTGGCACAACTGGAGAAGAGGGTGAAATTTCCACACATACACAATTTGGCACAACTTCATTAGTGGTTTTCATAGATCAAAGTTGCAGTACTGAAGACAAAACTATAGATGCATATACACTCAGCCAATTTCTTCAGACTTGGTCAGACTTAACTTTGCAACACACATACTGAGTGCCGTGTACGCCCAAACATGCACACCATTGTACAACACACACTGAATCATTTTCCACATGATCTGTGCATATTGGCTCAGCTAAGAAATGAGAATGAACGTGAATGCATATAAATGCTCTAAAAGCACCTAAACTTGTCTTTACACAGTGCTCTGAAACCACTGTCATTAATATTATATTACTTTCACCCTTGAAGATCCTTTTACTATGTTTAGATTATTGTAGAGCAAGATTATTACATTAAGTTAACCATTCTGATGTTAGTTGCTATAATATATAAGAGATACTTATATTTAAATTAAAAAGTATACGATACGGGCAAATACAGAGTAGCCTGGTGAACCTACAGATAAGAAGAGGATAAGAAGCTCAACTTTAAATTACAGTATGTTGTATAACAACAGGTAACAAAGGGATTTAGAGTAGATTTTGGCGTAAAACGTAATTTAAGCAACTGTACACCTAGTTGCCCATATTTCCCAAGTAACATGTTTCCTCATATACAGGTGTTGAGATGAAATAGATGTGCCTATTTTTGGTACCTCTCATGGTCGCATAAAGGAGGGCCGACAATGACCCCTTCATGTCGATTTGGTACCTTTTATACAGGACAGTGGAGGAAAAATTGGCAACAAATAATCAAGCCCTACATTAGTAGGTAGTGTGAAAGGGTTTTATGTTTACAGCTCTAATGCAGTGCACAAGCATAACTATAGGGAATACAATTATGGAAAATATGACAATTTCAAATATCTTTTCACTGTATAAATACAGTATGTATATAATCAGGTGAAACTAGCTGATGCAGAATGATATGGTCTAGTATGCACAAACGTCTGTGGATGTAAATCTATAGGGAACACAGATTTTAGCCAGCCTGTGCATCGGCAGAGAGCTCTTACAAGCCCTTTGATTCCTTTTCATCTATCTGTCTGACATTTACCAGGCAGAAAAGGTGGAAGCTGTTGGTCTTGAGTTAAGTCCCAGGCACCACACAAGGAAGACCTTTACATGGGTTCTCTAGGGGAAGCACTCCTCCAGCTCTCAGATGGAGAAGACCTTTACAGGACCTAATGTGTAAAAGTATTACCTTCTGTTTACAATGCCTAATTCAAGCCTGTCCTGCAATGGGTGAAGTGGGACCAGATAGAGTCGCAGGGGGCAACTATAACATGAGTGCCATTACTACAGAATTATGTTGGTCCCTGCTGTCCATCTGCTTGTAGCTGAGGTTACTTCATTCTCAGTCATTATTTCAACCTTTATTTTAGAAGAAGAAGAACGTTTATTGTCATTGAGCACATATACATATTGCACATACATCATTTGCTTTCCTCTGACAGCTGTAGTGTCCTGTTAGACCTTTTAAACAAATAGGAATATCCCTTCCTTCCTCCCTTCATTCTTTTCCTTCCTAGTTACCTTAACAAACCAACAATCAAACTAGTGTTACAATAGCAAAAGCGAGACTTTGATACTGATACCTCTATGCATGAATGTAGGGGAATTTTTAAAGCACACCATAATTTTCAGAAGGAAATTAATTTAAATACTTGAGGTCCTGTTAAAGGTGAGCTATTGACACTGAGTTACTGACACAATTAATGTTCATTACTGACTAGAACTGCTGCAGCTGGAGACTTTGTCAGTTTAACCAATAAGGGCAGAGGTCAGTACTGTCTAAAAACAAGAAGATGTTGTTAGCTGAATGTCAGTGTTCACTGCCATTTGCTAAAGCTTAAACAGCATCAAATTCAGTGAGTTTTGGCATTTCGCTAACATCAGTGTTTTATCTTAGAGTCACGCTCTGGTTTGTACACATAACTGTTCACATCCACATGCTCTAGTTTTGTGGTGTCGGTGGGCTTGTCCTGACTAAAGGATAAAATAAATAAATAAATAAACAACGCCATATTCAATTTGCATGTTGGTTTTATCCGATACGGTCAGGAAGAGCTTTTGCACTTGCAGCTATGCATCTCTTCATCATGAAAGGTGCCTGGAGATGGAGCAATGCTCACATATAGCGTGCTGTTTTTCTTTTAGCACCAGTTCTCATAAAACAAGCAATAGTATTATTTGTATTGGATATCTTTCTGGGTATTGAGATACCTTTTTAGTATCGGTACACTGTGCAACATTAAAACATACACAGGCTTACATCACCATACCACAGCTTCTGTATCTATAATTACCACACATTCAGTCTAAATAAATGTGTATGACATTAAAAAACAATAATACAACTTTGAATCACACTCACATGCACAGTGTTGGTGTCAGATGCCTGGCTATTTGTGTTGGTCTCATTAGTAACAGGTTGGGTTTACAGAGGGAGTAGAAGACTGGCAGGATGGCATATGGGTGGCACAAGCTGTGTTTGCTGTTGAGCTTAGGATGTTTGTAGGCAGACCTCTGTGTGGGTGTGTATATGTGTGTGTGACTGACAGAGATGTGTTTTGCATGCTGGCTGTACATTCAGGTGCATGTGTTCTATATATTTAAATGTGTGAATTTATGTGTCTATCTACAGGGCTCAGTGTGTTTGCAGACGGATCACAAGTCCCATAATACTGTAGTTTGAGTCTGTTTGATTGCTCATTGTTTTGAGTGATTGAGGTTTAATTTTCTCAAACTGCTCAGCTGAACTTTTGACACTGTTGTTAACATGACTGTGTGTGAAGACTCGGAATTAGCATATTTACAATTGAAGGCCAGTGTGCACCACCTTGAGTCAGAAGTCCAGACAAAGACAAAGTTGCTGGCTTCCTGTTGGTCACAGCTGCCAAGGAAAGGCATATTTTGTAAATGATGAGGTTCGCTAGAGAGAATTGACAGAAAAAAATAAATTATTCTTGACCAGATTTCTTGTTAAAACCTATAAATCAACTGGGTGTTTTGGGCTAAAGAATCGACATAAAACAATCTTGATAGAAGCACAAATGACATGACCTCCGTGTTCATAATGTGGAAAACATATCACGTAGTACTTTTTTAATATGCTTGAATTCTCCTTAGTCCTTTTTTCTCCTTTCCCTCTCTAGTTGTCTTGTACACACTCTCTCACACACTCCTGTTTTAGTGTGGTATGAAGCTAGGGGAAATAGAGCATAGAGTAGAAGATAATAATCCTCCTCCAAGTCTGACAGGTTGCATGACATGCTGTCGGCAAGGGCCTCCATGTAGTGCAACAGAAATCTCTACACACAGCTTTACTCTAAATAATGCCAATGGCAGTACCTTTATTCCTGCTCAAACATAGATGCAGATGATGTGTTTAGGATTACATATAAACTAATTTGCTGTATAACAAACACACACATGCAGTTTACACTATACCCACTGACAGCATATTGTATGTGTATTTTGGGTTCCCAATCGGTTGGAGCCAGGTTGGCCTTCTAATTATAACTTAAGGTTTTTTTGAATATCGTACCAAAAACTCCACTTTTCTGCTGTGTTGCACTTTCTTATGGAAATTCATACACTCTGGTCCCTATGTAAGACCGAGTCAAAGTTTAACGCTTTCATCCTGTGAAAAGCTATCTGCTCAATATGCTGCACTGAGGGCTTGGAATCTGCTTATTAGTTTAGCTTGTTAGCAATATTTCCACTGAGGCTGCACCCATCTGGAGATGAAGATATGAGTTTCATAATAAGTTATGGTTACTAAACATTGCAGAGTTGTGGATAACATTTCAGTCGCCTCATTATTTTTGCCTGAACAAAATAAGGCTTGTGTACATTGCTCAACGGCGGTAAACATTCCATGAGATCCAACCAGCTCCCAAACAATTACATTTAATTTAAGTATGCGGTTTTCAGAGGAGATATGAAAATTAATTGTTGTGGGGTCCTAACAGAGATTCTGGGCCCTATGGCTGGTTTTTATACACGCCTTACAACTTTAAGCTTTGTGAATTCAGATGTGAGTGGTCTTTACATCAGATACAGATTTTTTTTGTCTCTCCCACAGTGTTATTCTGCTTTCCTACAGTTTCCATTACAATTCCATGCACATGGCCAATTATGCAAATTAGGTGTTGACATCATTTAGTGACTTGTAGGACAGCCAATAGCTACTTTCCTTACTGAAGAGTTGGCAACACTGTTTGCGTCACAGATTTGGAACATGGGTAAACTAGAAACTAGTGGCTTCAAAATGGGAATTTTTTTTACTAAGAATTAAATAAGAAAACGGAGCCTGATGGGACTAGATGGTACCAGAAGTTTTGGGTTGGGTTTGGACAGAAAAGTACAATTCGTGTGGATCTCGAGTCTCATGCTCCAGCTAGTTGGATGCAAAAAAAAAAAACAGTCTGGCTGTCTCAAAGACAAGCAACACTGTAAATCTAATTACTTCCAGTCTTTTCTACTGTCTTTGGTGGTATGAGGACACCCCTACAGCTAAAAATTGCTAGAATTTAATACACTAGAGTCAAAGAGGTCAGTAGAGGAGAACCACCTTACCTTTGCAAGTACGGATTTACCCTGGCAGCTTGCCGGTTTGCAAATTAGCAGATTCTGCACCGAGCCACTGGAAAGTGCTTCGTTTGTTGTTATTAGTTTTTCCAAATACTGTTGCTTGCTGTTGAGTTTTAATTTCTCTAGAGTAGAGTTTTTTTCCATCTGTTCTCATTTCCATTAAATTTAAACAATTTAAACAACTCAGCCCAAACAAATCATGTGTCTGTAACCCATTCCTACCACTATAGCCATCACCGGTAAACAGACCAGACTCACAAGATGGTGGCATAACTTCACATTCTCTAATGTCTCTGTCTGTGGTAGGATCACATCTGACAGTGCTGTTAATCAGAATGATGGTGTTCCATTAGTGACTTCTGTAACCCTCCAAAGGCTACTGTACAAGAGGAGAATAAAAGACATACAAACAAAACATAAGCTTAAGTTGATAGAAGTTTATACATTTCAGCATATGGGACACAGAATATGACAGTGATTTGTCCCTCAAAGCTCCCACACACAAACACAGGTCCATACAGAACCCAGGGTCAATAGTGGGAGACCATAGAAAATTCTTTTGTGCTGTTCAGTGAATGCCTTTGCCACTGACAGTTCAGACCAAAAGGTTAGATGAAGTGGGAGTGTGTTGGATCAAAGAAGAGCCTATGAGTTTTATTTTTTTTTCTATCACTGACCATCACCTGTAGACCGATGTTTGTGATGTGTGTTTCTCAGCTGCCTCTAAAGCGTATTTTCTTTACCATCTGGTGCATTTGTGTGTGTGTGTGTGTGTGTGTGTGTGTGTTTGTGTTCGTGTGTGCATGCATGTGCGCGCGTGCATGTGTGTGCGCTTCTGACCTAATTCTGACCTTTGCTTACAATTTGTAATATTTCAGTTGAATGTAACCTTTACCAAAGTGAAATGCTTTTAATTAGCCAGTCACTTGCAAATAAACGGTGAAAATAAATCTGTCTAATTACTTTAAAGCTTGCAATGGAATCCAACAATTTACAAACACTAATATAAGAAATATATTCTAACACTTTCAGGGTGGTTGTAAACATGTGCAGACAGCCAAGGAGAATGGCTGCAATCATAATCAGTAGGGAAGCCGAAATCGTTTTGGCTATAGATGGCTGAGGACTCTAAAGTACAGCTGTTGCCACCTTTTCATGGCTAACAAGCTGTTGACACTACACGTTGGCTGAGTTTTTCCTGGCTGTTTTTATTTATTTGTTTATTGTAAATATACTGTATTTGAAGTTTCAGTGGTCATCTTGAAAAATAATGAACAGTGGTTTTCTGTCACAGACATTTGAATCATCATTCATTTTATTTTCTATGCCATGTACTTCTTTTTATCACTTTAATCTCCAGCCCTGGTCCAGCAATTACCCATTCTCTAAAACTATTGAGCATGTGTCACCACTGTTGTCTGAGGTTGCAGATGGAAAGCAGGAGGAAGTACAGAGAGAATCCTCAGGGCAACCAGCATGTTGGCAGCACCTATTCTGGTTGAAATAGAGAATGACATAGCAAGAAAACGGAGCAAAGTTGACAAAAAGAGAGAGCAAGTGAACATAATGAGCTGATAAGAAGAGTAAAGTAGCATAGCATCAGTCAATGTCCTGAATCATTCACAACTATGTATATTAAATACTAAGACTAGAATGGCATCATGCAGGGCTCAATTAATATAATGTGGACAAATTAAGCTATTAATTGAACAACAATTTACTGCCATTGCCATAAAAGTTCATGTTTCTTAGATGATGTATCTGAATTTGATGTCTTGATAACTTCGATATTTCAACTTCTGTTGTACTTTTTTCCATTGCATTGCCTAGTCACCACTAAAAACATCCAATCTATACTCACTCAAGTCAAACATAGTTTTAAAATAATAAGATTATTGAAATTGCATTTTGCAGTAAATGTTGTGTCTGTTTAGAGCTAGGTGTCTTAAAAAAACCTAAGAAAGGAAGAGGGGGTTAGTGACAGTTCAGTGCCAGTGTAGAAAGTATGATACTTGATGACGGATGCTTGATCGGAAATCCTGCAAACATCCATTAAGTTACTACTGTAACCATGGCAACTACTGATGCCACACTTGTTCCTTTATTCCTTTCAATAAGGTAAAATGATCATTCAGCCTGAAGGCAAAATTGACTTTGATTGCATGTACGTACCAGAACTGAGCTATATTATATGGACATTTCTAGGCTAGGAAGCCAACATGGCATAAGCCTGCTCATATTAAGAAAAAAAATCAAAACAACAAGAAAAGAGCATGGGTTCCAATAAGGCTTTTAATGTACAACTGTCACAGAAAAAAAATATCCATACTTTGTTAAATTAACCAGTTTGTTGTTCTGTCGTTGTTGTCATTTAAGCTCTATAATCTCTTTTTAATGTTGTTGACAATGAATTTAAAAATGTACCTTGAGACTAAACGGGCGAGAATCAGTGTGTATAAACAAAAAACATGGTATTTTACCATAATCTGTTTTAATACAATCACCATAAACCAAATTATTGATACCATTTTCACATTTAATGATGTCACTATCACTGATATAGGGATGTATGTATTCAGTGAAAATGTGATAATTACTGATCCAGTCATGGACAAAAGCCACAAACATTGCTCTGGCATCATTGTAGAACTTACCAATGTGACACAAAGTGTAAAACAGTGCTAGTTCTTTCCTAATCTTTTTTCTGATGGATTTGAGGAAAAAGTGATGCAGCAGACAGACATACAGATTTGCAAATAAGCAATTAAAGCCACGCCTGCACTTATTTATGGAAAAACTAGAGGTATACTTTAGGCTTTATGCTACACAGAGTTTTCCATTTTACTGAGAAGAGCCATAAAGTGTTTGGTCCAAGGCAGAGACGCTAATGTGCTATAGTTTGCCCTGCCATTTTTATTAGTACCTGCATAGTCAAAAATCATATTGTGGCATGTATTAAAGCTGTATTTTCTACGCAGTCAGCTAGTAAGATAGTATACTAACATGGTAACCATGATTGCCATAATTAAGAAGTCTATTGTGATAGTCAAGTAGTTATAACATAAGAAAACCGAAGTCAGATTTCCCTCCAGTCTCATTCCCTTGCCTCTTTACCTTCCTGCTTTCTGCTGATTCTCCTTCTTTATTCTTATCTTCCTTGCCTTATAGCTTTTAATTTCTTTTCTTCCCCGTCATCCCTCCTTCCCCATCTGGTACAGTTTGCTGGTTAAATATTTGGGAGGGATACTGGGTGCTAGAGGGCCTAAGCTAAAGGGATCAGCAGAGGAGAGGCTGCAGTTGTTGTGGATTAGCTGCTTGTTTTATCATAATACCACTGTCTGCTTGCTTGGGGTTTGGGGCTCACCGGGCAAGCTGCAAAGTCAGAAACCACGACTTTTTAAAAAACGTATGAGTAATGCCACTCATTATTGCTAAGCTTGTCTTACTAGAAGGGGTTGAATCGCAGAGGCTTTCTTAGGATGAAAATACAAAACTTTATCTTCACCCTGTGAGTTTAGAGAATCTCCTGTGTGGTCCGTGATACCGTAACACATTCTGATTCTTCTGAGTTTTACCGTGTAACAGGCAAAGCAGTTTATAAAGTGTGAAAGGCATGCAATGAAAAAGACAGACAACATAGAAAGGTAAAATGCTGTAGATGAGGGAAGTAGAATGATGGAGACATGTAGTGACCTTCTTCATTATCTTTAGGGATGTTCTTATCCTATTTTAAGAACACAAGAAACAGGGTTAGCGGTCTGATATTGATAATGTTGCCTGGCGTTATTATAAACATCTTTACCTATACCTACACCTAAAGCAATATGGTATTGTGGTTGAAATAACACACTTAAGAGTTAGTCAACAAAGTGGTGAAATGAAAGAGAGGCAATATTAAGAGTAAAAAAGCCTGGTTACCTTTATAGCTTAAAGTCTACAAACTCAATGAAAGGGTATCCTGTATTTGCTGAAGAAAGACTTACCAACACTTCTTAGGTTCACAAAGTAATTTATTGCTGATTTCAGCCCTTTAACTAGTTTTCCAATTTGTTAAACTATTTATTTAAAGAATTTTTAAAAATGGTATTTGAACATTTTTTACCTTTTTTTTTTTTTTTTACCTTTTTTTTTTTTTTACAATGACAAAAAAGTCCATCCAACTCTGTGTGTGTGTGTGTGTGTGTGTGTGGTCTTACAAATCTGGGGAGGTTAATGTTAACTTAGGTTTCACAGAACTGACAAAGCAGATGAGGAAACACTGCAGAGAATGAGGTGTGTGTAGTTGTGGCATACTGGTGTTTATTCAGGACTATGGTTCTGCATGTGCTGTTAGTTCCGGTTACCACTTAGACTTATATTAAATGTTTCAACTAATGTTTTCAGTCTTAGTCTGATGTGTTTCCAAAGCTCTACAGTATATACAGTAGTGATGGACAGTAATATTATTTTGAAAATTGTTTAATTGTTTTTTACCTTTCCATTGTTAAATTTAATGGTTTTACAAGGAGGTTGTGTAAAACGTAAATAAAAACACAATGCAATGATTTGCAAATCTCATCAACCCATATTCACAATAGAACATAAACTATGTATCAGGTGTTGAAACTGAGACATTTTATGTATGAGAAAGAATCTCTTTGCACAAGGGACAAGGCCAAAGGTCAAAATTGGATGTGTGTGATCTTTGGGTCCTCAGGCGGCACTGCTTTACAAACAGGCATGATTCTCTACTGGACATCACTGCATGGGCCCAAGAACACTTCCAGAAGTCACTATCTGTGAACATATTTCACCGTGCAATCCACAACTAAGTTAAAGCTGAATCATGCAAAGAGGAAGCCAGATGTGAAAACAATTCAGAAATGCGGCCAAAGCTCATTTAAAATATTCTGAGGCAAAATGGAAAACTGTTCTGTGGTCAGATGAATTAAAATTTGAAATTCGTTTTGGAAGTCTTGGATGTCTTGTCCTGTGGACTAAAGAAGAGAGGGACCATCCAACCTGTTATCAGGCACCATCGATGCTGAAAAGTCCTTAGAGGTTTTAGAGCAACATATGCTCCCATCCAGATGATGCCTCTTTCAGGGAAGACCTTGCATATTTCAGCAAGACAAGTCAGGTGCTGAACTAGCCTGACTGCAGTTCAGACCTTTCACCAATAGAAAACATTTGGCACATCATAAAATGAAAAATCCAGCAACAAAGGCCCAGGACTGTGGAGCAGCTAGAATCCTGCATCAGACAGGAATGGGACAATATTCCTCTGCTAAACTCCAGCAACTAGTCTCCTCACTTCCCAGATGTTTACAGGCAGCTGTTAAAAGAAGAGGGGATGCTACACAATGGTAAACATCACCCTGTTCCAATTCTTGTGAGATGTGTTGCTGCCATCAAATTCAAAGTGAGCTGATATTTTCAATGTATTGGTAAAATGTCTCAGTTTCAACCTTTGAAATGTTGTTTAGGTTGTTGTATTGTGAATAAAATATGGGTTGATGAGATTTAAAAATCATTGCATTCTGTTTTTATTTACATTTACACATCTTCCCAACTTTTTTGGAATTGACATTTTAAATGAAATTTAAAACTTTAGAATTTGAAATAGTTCTTTCCATGCTTTGTAAACCCTAAAAAAAGGAGCGTCAACTAACGTGCTGTTGTTGTTGTTGCCTTGTATGTCTTTAGAAACTGGAAAGATATGAACAGAGCAAGGAGCAATTTCACCAGGCTGCCTCAGACATGGAAGCAAACGTGAGGTGAGACACACATGCACACATGCATATACACACATTCACAAACTAATTTGCAGTTCCAAAAGTAAGGAGATATTACTCCCTGGAGCTTGACACACACCCACCAACTCACACATGTACAGGAGCATGCACACAGACTAATAAGCAGTGATAGATACTGATCTCCTCTTTTCCACATTTTTTTAAAACTAGTTAAATACATACACTCTCTGGAGCAAACCTGACTAATGTGATAAGTGTTTTAATTGGCCGCTTTAATTAAGCTGAATTTAACAATACCCTATTTCCCCATCCTTGCTTTTCTCCATGGACATGTAATGAGCCACAGTCAGGGAAAAGGTAGCTAATTATTGCCATTGCAGTGTGTAAAATGCCCAACTGTACTTCACGTCAGAGACCAGGCCTTGACTTGCTGTTAAACTTTGTGGCACACTAGTAACAAGTCTTTCTAATGACGAGTCCCAGCAACTTCATGAAACAAATTAAAATTATCTTCCAATTTATGTACCAGGCGGCACGGTGGTGTGTTTAGCGCTGCCTCCTCACAGCTATTAGGTTTGTGACCGTGACGGCAAAGAAATGCATGTTAGGTGTTAATATGATTGTGAATTGTTGTCTGTGTGTCTCTCTGTGTTGGGCTGGCAACCTGTCCAGGGTGTACCCTACCTCTCACCCAGTGACAGCTGGGACAGGCTCCATTCTCTGATTGCCATAAAGGGTTTTCACACTTTACAGTTTTCCTGGTTTAGCCTAAAACAACTTTGCTGCGAAGGAACTTTGCAATGAAAAATTCTTACATGTTTTCGAATGTACTGGGTTGTGGCAGCAGGCTAAGCAAGGTAGCCTACGATCGATGTACTTCTCTCTAGCCACGGATCCTAAAGTGTTCTCAGGCAAGATGAGATTTTCTAGGTCTGCTCCAAGACTCCCGGGTGAACATGCCTTGAAAAGCTTTACAAGGTTCTCCAATTAATATGAATAAATAATAACAACAGTTAAAATGACTATGTGTCATCTGAAAACCCATAGTTACCCGTTGTAATAAGCCCACAGAGAATTATCGCTGGGAATTGTGTTTGTAGTAAAGGTTTCTAGTTGGGAACACACAGAAGATTAATTTAGTGTAACTGGATGCACAATATGAACAGAAAAAACGTACATATTCACCAGAAGAGGTAAACACCTGCTAACAATACATTCACACCAAGGGCTGCATTTCTGTCTTACGCCTCATGATAACAAGAACCACTCAACCCTCCCTACACTCACACACACTGTACATATACAACTCATTGTGTGCCACGCAGGTATTACACCTTTTCTATGCTAATCTGGAGTCACTCAAGACTGTTATCAGCACTTTAGGAATATGAAACCTCCATACCCATCAGATTAAAACCTGGAGTAGCTGAAGAGCAGGTGATCTTACCTTTAGGGAATACTGTACAGTAATACCTCTAATCCTCTGGTCTTTGGGATTGTGTGTGTGTGTGTGTGTGTGTGAGAGGATGTGATAGTGTGTTGAAACCTGTGTTTTAACAAAGAACTTGGTTATCAGATTATTCAACAAGCTTACAGCAGATTATTCACTTGCTATTGTTCTCTTAGTTTTTATATGATAGAATAGGACATCTGACGTTACCTTTGCAGAAGAGAAATGGTACAGAATTTAATTATTTATCACAGAACAAAAGTGGATAGATGTTATGTTCCAACACGGTCCCAAGATATCAAGAGACAAGTAGAAAAAGTATGGCATAAAGACAAACAATAAAATACTGGAATCCAAAATTGTATCAGCACAAATTAGCACATAAAGGAAACGCATGCATTAAACTTATATCTTCCATAAGAAACAGTCTCGGTCTGACTTTTAAAAGCCTCACTTTTATTTTTTACAACTCTGCTGTAAGCCAATGATTAGGCAAGTGAGATGTTTGATATCATTGGCATTTAGTATATTTAGCCATCTGGGTTTTCTGTGTAATGAGAAAAGTCCATGAAAGAGTTTCTCCCAGAAAATTAAGTTATTCTGATCTTGAAGCATCCTGCCTCATGATCAGTTTAAGTTGGATGAACAGCATCCAAAAGTATAAATACAGAAAACTACAGGAAAACTTGGACCAATGTTTTTGTTTTATATTTCTTTGTGTAAAGGCCAAAAAGTAGTGAACATCTACTTCAATGAACCTGGGTAAAAACTCAGTTGAAGCAAATATCTTTTTTAGTTTTTACCTTTTTTAGTTTAGCACTGACTGAAATCTCTTCTTAAAACAAGTGAATGCCCATAATAGCTGGGTAAACTTCATCATTATCCATTGCAGCTTTGATCAGTGTAAAAAGTGTTTCAGCACAGATCCTGATATGGAGTTTATAATAGAGAGGCGAGCGCTGGAAATTCAGACACTTTGAATCATTAATGTGTTTGAAAACCACATAGCTTCATCTTCCAACATTTTCAGAGCAATCTGCCAGAACCTTCAGACAGACTCTGATTTTATTTTATAAATATTTTAGTGACGTTTCTCGCAATGCAGAGCTGTAGAACAAAGGTACTGTAAAATATGAGGTGGGTGACTCCTAAACTCCTCTGACTCCATCGACCGTGCCTTACTGTATTTAGTAAAGTGTGTGTGTTCCTAATCATTGAAGCAAAATGGGACCTTTTGCTTCCGGTACTCCATGGTTTGAGGACCCCAGAGAGCATAGGGCCTGTGTGACTGTCTGGCGTGTGTTTGTGAGAGCAAGCGACCTGTGCTGTATCACTCTGGAACTTCAAACTCTGTTGAGCTTAATAGAAAATTATCAATATTTTCCCATCTTTGTCTTTGTCTGTCTCTATTTATTTTCGAGGTATAAATATAATTATTTTCTCCCATGCCTAGAAAATCACAGAAAGTTATAGTTTTGTTTTGTTTTTTTTCTCTTCTAGGAGTTTTGATTAAGCGACACGTTTGGAGGCTTGTTATTTCTGGTTTTCTTATCAGACAGCAAATTAACAGCATACACAAAATGACAGAAGGTAAAATTCAACTGCAATCAGAAGCATATTAAAATACAAGTAAAATAGTATAGCAAAATAATCAAGTCTATACTATCCTTTCGGCTCATCCCGTGAGTTGAGGGTCGCCACAGCGGATCTTTTTCCTCATGTTGATTTGGCACAGTTTTTACGCCGGATGCCCTTCCTGACGCAACCATCTCCAATTTCTACCAGACTTGGACCGGCACTGCACAGCTGGGGAGGGGAATGGGCTGTTAGGGGTTCAGTGTCTTGCCCAGAGACACTTCGACATATAGCCTCCAGTTTCTTGTCTCCTTTAGGTTAAAGAAGTAAATGGTCTGCTTATATAGTGCTTTTAGTCAAAAGCAAACAGTGTACTGTCCATACATCTATCCTTGGATTGGTTAGCAGGATAAAGGTTCGGCTTTGTACTGCCTGAGTACTTCTTATTGGACTCTACTAACCATGTTTTAGACCAAACATTATAGCTTCCTGAGATGCACAACTCTATCAACTTACTTGCATTGGCAAGAACATGCTGAATCCAAGAAGTTTGCAGTTCCCACAAATTAAAAGAGTAATATTTAAATGAAACAAATAGCCACCACCCTTTTAACTCCATGCTTCAACTTTCCCCCACTCTAGATGTCCAGTCGTTAGTAACACTAGTCTTATATTCCTCCCACCTTACAGGAGTCCTTCGAATTCCATGGGTTCTGCCATGCTTCTGAATGATTAAAAATTGGATTTTAGCCAGATCAAGGTTTTGTATCAAGAAATCTAAACTGAGCATACATTTTTTTAGTGACATCTCCTTAGTTAATTTAATTCTATACCAGTAGATATAGCAGTTTTGAAGCCGTTTTCTTTAGTGGCCTGCCTTTGTAGAACTGGCAATCACTGAAGCAGAGATAGCTATACATGACTGATGATCACTTTAAAGAGGCATTTTGCATTTGCCGACTTAACAAGACTTTTCTACCTGTACAATTACAGATAGAATGAAAGAGAGAAGGATTAAAAACGGTGGTCTTTTTAGTCTACTGTAGATCCATTTTGTGATTGAGAGGATGAGGAAGACAGCCCACTTTTCAGAGGTGAAATTTATAGAATGAGAGGAGGAAGGAGACAGACATAGCATATATCCACGTCAAACTGCTCAGGTCAGCATCCAAGGCATTTTAACAAGGCCAGCTGTCAGTTACAGTAGTAGTCGAACCAGCCTTAATAGACAGTCTTTGTCAGATCCTCCAAGACTGTGTCAGAGGAAACCAGCCTATGGAGATCAGTCAGTTATAAGACCAGAAGCAATGACAAGGCGAGTCCAGAGATAAAAAGCAGACATTTTGAGAATAGTTTCTATGGCATAGGAAAAAAGCCAACTAGGAATATTGCATGTGGTTCATTGAATTTAGACATAGTTAAGTCACAAATGTGCGCAGACATGCCAATGAATGTTTAAGTGTCTGTTTTGAGGGGAGTAGTCATAAAGCGATATTAATTTACAGAATATAGTCAGGGAAATGGTGTTAAAGCAGGTTTGTTCTTAAGCTTAGAAAGTGGATGAAATCAAGTAATAAAATCCCAAAGCCCAGTAAGATGGATCTACAACTGGTTTTAATTTAACTTAATATGCCATCAAAGTTGTTTACTGTGTTAACGCATGCTTTATGTATTCCAGAATCTTTTTAGAAATGATAAGAATGATATGCATGGACAAATTTGTTGGTATCATTACAGTTCATTAAAGCAATGTTTAATTCTTGCTGAAAAGTGATGAAATTACAAGCGATTGTCTCGTGCTGATTTGCATTATGTTTTTACTCATAAAACATAATGCAAATCAAGTAAAGTGATTAAGTAAAGTATCCCAACGTTCTTTTTCTAACATCCGCTAAGTGTTTCACTGTGGGAGATATAGCCCACTCCTGTATTGCATAAAACCTGTATGCCATAGATGTGGCCGCCATGATCCGGTTAGATTGTCTCTGACTAGAAACTGGCTTGCCCCTATAAGGAGTGGCCCATGAGACAAACAACTGCTCTGTTTTCCTAAAACCCACTGTCCTATGTACATAAACATGCACGCGGCATAAAGTGTTAAGTTGTTAAGCCTCCTCCGAAGGGAACGGTTGAGAATGAAAAGCTAACAACTCCACAGTGGAACACCTGTCGGACGAATCCGCTACCTTAGGCACAAAGGCTGGATTGGGCCGTAGACACACCTAAGCCTGTCCTGGGTGCCCATTGTAGACACGAAGGGCAGATGGACAGGGCTTGTAAATCACTGACTGGCCTAGCTGTGGTCAGTGCTGTTTTAATAGAAAGAAATTTCAAACCCACACTGTTAATGGGCCCATGAGGTTGGTGAATGAGATTCAAACAGACTGTCAAGTCCCACAGCAGGACAAGCGGCCTAGAAACTGGAATCTTGCGGTGTGTACGTTTCATAAAATGACAAACCAGGGTTGCTGCCTGGCTGGTTTGTCACCAAAACCCACATGATAAGCAGAGATTGCTGCTAAATTAACCGTAATTGTGCCGAAAGCCTTGCCCATCTCCAACAACTCCTGAAGAAGCACAACACATCCACCACTGAACACTTAAAAGGAATGGTGTTCCTGGTACCACACCACTTTGAAAAAACCTACCATTTCCCACTGTAAAGGGATAGGGTGAAGGCAGCTCTGGCATCTTGAATAATGTCAATGACCCTGGGAGGCATTCGTGCTGCATTTAAGTTCCGCCTTTTAGTGCCAGACCCAGAAAGCCACCTCAGGGTGTGAATGGTAGATTTAACCTGAGCCTGACACAGGAGCTCCTTCCCTACAGGAAGGGGCCACGGTTTGTCTGCTAGCAGCAGAATTATCTCTGCTATTCAGTGCTTGGATAGAGGGCGGGGGTGGGGTTTTGTGGTAAGCAAAGGTCAAAAGCTTCACCCTCTAGTTTCCTGAGGGTGCTGGTTTCTTGCATCTTTTCCAAAGCTGGACCGAAGACCCTTTGTGGGATCATAAGTGGCATCCATGCCTTCTCCACATCACTTAAACCTGACAGGTTTAGCCAGAGGGGTCTCTCGCCTGACACTGCCAGCCCCATCACTCAGCCAAAGCCCTGGACTGCTTCCATGGAGGAGCGTAATATGAGGTCATCTACAATGCAGATCTCATCCCAAAGAGCAGGGTAAGGAGACCCTGAGTCCAGCGGGCAACCCATGTCCTCCAGGATCCCTGCCTGGTACAGACAGCAGTGTAACTGCAGTAAGAGGGCAGACAGGTTGGGCTTCATATTTGTACATTCCCTGGAAAATGGGAACGGTGAGGTGATGCATTTTGCTAGGCAGAGAAATGTTGGACGACACTGAGATTGTCCTGCGATTGGGGTGAAGGTGATAAGCCAGTGAAGGCTCCACCGCTGGGGGCTCAATTAGCCCCAAGTTATTTATCACCTGAATTTCAAGTTTTGAGTAAACATTGGAGTTTACTTTTGAAAGGACTAGACTAATAAAGGCTCATCTCTTACATGCAGTCTGGGACTGCTGGTTAAAGTTGCTTAACTGGCAGAAGCCTCTTACCATCATACAGGTACATACAGGTACTTCGCCTCCTCTGCGTCCTGTGCTGCTGTCCACGGCATTCCCAGTTTGGATGCGGCCCCCTTACACATATCATACAGGTTGCTGTCCACTGAGGGAGCAGTGTCAGTGGCACTAGGAGGCCTTGATTGCTAGGCCAGGAAGGTAGAATCATCCTCTTCCTCCATAAAATCCATGTCGAGGAGGTCAAAGACGGTGTTCTGCCCTAGAAAGTGAAGTAAATTGTGTCTGTGGAGTTTTTTTTTAAAAGGTCTTAAGTATTCAGTATGATTTTAAAACGTGTGCAGATACCCTGGCATTGACATGCCATAATCCTTATGGGAGAATGTCCTCTGGACAAATAAGACTAAACATGAGCCTTTTGCCAAACCTCATCAGCTCTGTGTTCACAGATGAAGAAATAGGCTTTCAAAGTTTTCAGAAAGCTCTGTCTCAGTCAGAGGTTATTGGTCCTACAACAGCATATTAACCCAAAGCATCAAAGAAGGACTAAGAACAAAAGGTTGGACTCTTCTGAAGTGACCTTTCATGAGCCCTGATCTGAATACTGGCAGGCATCTATTGAAGCAGCTGAAACATGTAGTTTCTCTAAAGTGAGACAGCTGGAATAGTTTGCTCGAGACGATTTGCAAAACTGTTAGCAATACTCGAGTGTTATTGAAAGCTCACTTGTTTGCGGTCAATGTCTCTGGTTGTGCAACAAAATATTAGGTTAAGGGCAGCATCGTTCTCGTCTATGCCATTTTCATTAGTTTTATTCTTCAACATTATTCTTTAGAATTAAAATTCAAAACTGAGTTATGGTTTTTATTACATGTTAAGTAAACGATTAAACAAGCCTATAGCACACTATTTCAAATTATATAAAATTATTTTTGGAAGGTTACCAACAGATTAGCTTACTGCTTTGTCTGTATATTAGGGTTAAGGTTAAGATTAGGGTTAATACCTTGATAGTGTACCCCATCTTCCACAAATATCAGCTTGTGTACCCCCATGACCCTTAATAGGATAAGCGGTTTAGATAATAGATTATTGTTTTTGTTTTTCATTTCGCTAAGTAAAAGAACAGAATCTTTACAACATCTAATCATGTAAGTAAAAATGATACCCCTTTGTCTAACCAGGGCTGTGCCAGTGGTAAATATTTTACAGTATTTTGATTAAAGGCAGTTCTCAACACATCCTCTACCTACACAGTCAGCTACTGGCAGATGGTTGAATGAGTGACAGGCTCTTTTTGAACATTAGGAAGAGTAGTGTCTCTTAAATATCCCAAAAATATATAGGTACATTTTTAAACAGCTTATAAAATCTTTAAATGAGAGACTAACAGCAATGATACTGCCCTGGGTTTAATGGGTGAAAATGATGAGAGTTAAAGGCATAAAAATGTATGCAGTGGTGCAATGAGCTCAAACACTCAAAAGCATAAAGATAGAAAATATAATAATAGAAGAATGTAGAGGCGGATGAAGGGGAAGCGATAGGTTTAGATTAAATTTAGGTTCTCTTAATAAAGTAAAGGATGTGTAGTTGGCAGTATGATTAGAAGAATAGTTAAATGTGTTTGTAATAAATATATATCATTTTAAAAACTAAGAGATGGACACACTTTACATGATAAAGGAAAAAGGAGCTTTTACATTAACATGATGTCCTCAAATATTTAATATATTGGAATGTGCAAAAATCACTATACATAACTTTCACAATAGTCCATGGGAATATAAATCGTTTCCTTTTTCACAATATTTGTCCTTCATGGAAGGTACCTTACCTCTTTACACCACTTCTGCACAGACCAGCAAAGTGTAATGAGTAAAGTGTTAACAAACACCATGTTAAAGTCATTGAAATGTTTGACAAAGGAGTTGCGAAGGTGATTGGCATTGAGAGGAATGGAGTACTCTATCTCTCATAAACAATGAAGTGGAGGTAAAGTGAGCTCTGAGTACTAGTGCATAGAGCACCTTCTTTCTGGTTGCGTTTGTGATGGAGAGATGGAGATGTTGAGTAAAGGACTGTGGAGATACAAGATAAAGGGAAAGAGTCTGTGTGCCCGCAGACAATTGAAAAGCTGTCAGGGTCCAGGTACATACAAGCTACAAGCCACAGATAAGAGGCAAATCTGTCTCTAGCTGTTTTCCTCTTCACCTTGTCCAGCCTCGTTTTCTCCTGTTATCATTTCTCGTTTCTCTGTTTACTTCACCACTGCACCAGTATTAATGAAGGTAATGGTAAAAGAGTTCGTTCAGGAATTCTGACCCTATAACGTGGCAAAATGCAATTTCCTGCCTAAATAGATAACAGTGGACCTCTTTACCCCAAAACATCTCCTTCATCCTACTGAGCATTGGAGTTCTTAATGGACAACGAGCATTATCCTGGAATTCTCAGGTTTTGAAAAATTCACAAAACACTGAACATTTACTTTTGTCTGAGGTAATTTAGAGGTAATGGGAAGTTTCATTTTATGCTGATTAATTATTTGCCAAATCAATTTATGATACATGAGAGTAAAGGTAAAGAACTCCTCATGTGACTTTCAACAAGAATACAAACAAGTGTATTCAAAAAATGGCAAACGGTTATAAATGTCATTTGCAGTATTACAGCCTCGTCAGTCAAAAGTTAAGTATATTGCGTCAGCAAGTCAGGATCCAGTCACCTGGATTTCTGAGTACTAACTAAATGCCTACCATCAAAGCCACATATGGAGTGATAGATGTACAAAATGCTATATTCTCCCACTATAAAAGGCCTGTATAGCATTGTAACAGTCCTTTCAGAGAGAACAGCAGCTACAAAAACAGCAGCAGCCCTCTCGACAAGAGGCTTAGATGAGGAATTGACAAGAGTTGTAGGGGGAGA
This sequence comes from Channa argus, assembly GCF_033026475.1. NCBI lineage: Eukaryota > Metazoa > Chordata > Actinopteri > Anabantiformes > Channidae > Channa > Channa argus. The sequence goes on from NC_090209.1 coordinate 21,454,433, forward strand.
AATAGGGTGTCAAACCGAAAATCAAACATGATTTTAATCTTGACAGCATAAACTCAAGATGTTCAGTGCAGAGAAGACCACTGCAATAAAGCAAAAAGAACGTTAAAAAAATAGACAAAAACAAGGTTGAGGGTTTGTGATCTGAGCATGACGTGGACACTTGGGGACACAGAAACATGTAATACCTGCATATTTGGATGGTTCCAGTGTGACTTTTTGGAGGCAGACAGTGGCTGTCCAACCGCTCTTTTTCATAAATAACATGTTTTTGTTTTCTTTCTTTTATTACCCTGATTATGAGAGAGGGAATATTTAGTTCAGATGTATTGTCTATGTTTTGAATGACAAACTTACAAGTTGGGAGAATAACAATGTGCTTGTCACTTTGCATGGTGGACTATTCCGGACTGGTTATTAAACTGGTTGAGATGAAGGAACATTTATTCATTACGTTGGATTGAATTGTATTTTATAATTGGATTTCTTTGGATGTTTTCACATTTTACATACAATACATAGAGAGCCAATAACCTTTGCTTGTTTGGCTCCCACTGTCTTTGACGAAAACGTGACTTTACCATTGCAATGTTAAAAGTATCTGCTAGAATGATGCAGGTAGTCAGCTATTTATCTGAGTTTTGTGCATCACTTATACTCGTATTACTTAAAATGTTGTTGACATTCAAATTCAAAACTATGAAGTGTGCTACACTTCATACATGTGATAAAACATGGAGGATACAGTAGTTTTAAGTGTAAGGCCACTACATGATATGATCCAAAACGTGTGAAAATGTCACAGGTTTGACTGAATCTGGACTAAAGTCCTCGATTTAGTATAGGATTCTCTTTGTTTTTCCTTTTGGGCAAGATGTTAATAAGATTTTCTAATTACTAGCCTGAAACACAACACAGATACCAATACTTTGTACTTGACAGTATAGAAATAAAATGGTGCATAGGACAAACAATGCCGCATGAGTATAGCCAAAGCCATTAAGTAAAACACAAAAAACATCACTGTAACTCAGTGAGACGCATGGTCTAAGGGCGATAAAAGCATCTTCCTTATCAGTCTCGTAGCTTTGCCAGAGGCTTTTGTAGTTGGTGGTGTGTTTTGTGTCTTTTCCTTTTTCCAATTTCTGCCCTTTCATTTCTTTTCCCGCCTTTGTCTCAGTAAGCCGGTCTGCGTGGTCCAGAAGTCTGAGGCCTGTGTGTTTCACCCGCCTCCGCTTTCGCTGCCGGAGATTAAAAATAATGGGCAGCACCATTAATTAAGCAACTAATCTTACTGTTTATATTTTGTCATATTTACCACTCACAGATGCGTAGAGAACTCCCCTAAAATGACTGCTCCTACACACATTAAAATGCCTTTGTAGCACACTTGCACATTAACAACAACCCCGTACATGGCTCGACGGGCTGTCACGGATGCTGCTATAGCTCATTACAGCCAAAAATGCAAGGCCTCTCCTGCTCCCTCTCTCTATTTTTATTTATTTATTTTCGTAAGCGGTTCAGTTAATATTGTTGATTTAAGAACTCACCTTCAATTTGGTGTAGCATGTGGACAGAGCTTTAGCTTTTGCTGCCGCTGAACCAATTTTCTGCTTCAAGCGCCTTTAATAAACCACGCTGCGCTATCAGGAGACTTTGGCTTCCCTGATGAAGGCCATTTATTTCAAATTAAAGGAGAGTTCCTTATCTTGCGTTCCCTCAAATGGAGAGAGAGATACAGATGGTGCGCTTTGGTGTCGACCTTACTATGTTGTTAATGCGCTGAGAGAAATGAGCAAGCACGGGAGAAGTAGGAAAGAAAACTGAGTTGGAAAGAAGACAAAGACTAAAAGTATAAGACAAATTAAACGGGCACGATGAATTTGAGGTGGTGTAGTGGAGAACAGAGTAATCTGATAGACCATCATCTTTTCTTGTGGAAAAACTCCAGTACATGCTTCATTCCTTCCCCTTAATCTTTTTATCTTTCCTACATGTATTTGTTGTTCCGTCTCTTTGTTCATTTTCCTCTTTAACATCTATCACTCACGCTCGGATAATCTCGGTCTTTGTCTCCATCATCCGTATTTTTGCCAGTGATAAAGTGTGTGGGGTTGTCTGAATATGCTGTAATTGAAACACTGGGGTCAGCGCTTCTCCGTAAATCAAAGCTAGAAAGAGCCTTTAATTTGGCTTTCAATTAAATTTGGTGTTAAATTCTCCCCATAGCGAAAGCACGTAAGCTGGGGCGCCATGTGGTGGAGATTGACGTGTCAGCATGTTGAGAGGCGTGTGTGTAAGTGGGTGTGTACATTTGTGCGTGTGCCTTTCTATACCTGCGTGGGCGTACATAACTTGCTTGTCTCTGCTTCAGTCAGTCAGAATCCATTACAACGAAGCACCCAGGAAGCAAATCTGTCATAGTTAACAATCACACAGACAGGCAAAGACCAATTATAAAACAGCCCACATATCAAATTAAGCATGGCTAATTCAATCTCTCAAAGCACACTTTTCTGCTGCATTTGATCAGAATGATCCTACCCACTCAATTAAATGTGATTTTGCACTAATTGCACGATTTGCAATGAAGCACGCACTACTGTATGACCACCATAAGTTGTTAAACAGTTGGCAGTGGGTGTTTCTGTTAATTGTTTTTCATCTTTGACTTGCCTTGCAGTATTTAGTCAGACTTGTGAATTTTTTTCTTGTACTTTTTTTCATTCTATTTTTTTTTTTTTTTTTATACCTTTTAGTAGTTGCTATTTTTATTTGCGTGATACTGTGGTGCTATTATATCTGGGTGATTCTCGTGTAGAAAAGTGAAAAATGCGCTTTCTGGAATTTGATTTAATGGTTCATTAGGACTATGCAATACAAATCATACCTGTATTTACCAAAATTTGATGTTAGAACGGGTCAAGAAAATGAATATAGGAATAATCAACACACTGTGGATAGGGTTCATTTTTTGGCATTGTATATAAAGCCAGTCATTAGTGTTAAATGTGGTTGATTTATGTAGAAGGAAATGTACATGATTAGTTAGTTTCACTGTAATAAAACCTAAAGAAGCTTTTGTCTCATTAGTCCTGTGCACTTCCATACTATGTGTGGCTTTCCTGCCGATGCCCAATTTAGTACAAAAACCTCATTCATTTATTCACACACAGAGTTCTGCACCAATATTACAGACGGACTCTCTTCAATAAATCCAGTTAGCGATTCCAAACTCAGTCTCTTTGAAGGGAAGTACTCAAAGTCTCTATATTGCCATAAAGCTATGTATATTTTTCAGCACAGAACAGAGGAGAAATCACTACACAGGATCTTCTGAGATTGGTAATACTAGATGCATTAAACGTTTGTGTCTTTTTATTTATGAAATCTCTTTCTAGTAATCTTACGTTCACAAATTGACTCTTATTTTTCTTCTTGGCCCAGCTTTACCTACTGTGCATAAGAAGTGTTTTTTTCTTTTTTTCCTTTTTCATCCAGGGAGCTGATGTGCCTATTAACTTCAGGAAGCTAACGTTGTTGTCGTTTTAGGGTTTGGTTATTTATTTTCTAAAACCAACTTAAATTCCCAGCAAATGAAGCCATATTGGGATACGTAACTTCTGGAGTGTGTTTCAGAATCAGTGTTTTTGAGGTATCTGGTCAAATGTCAGATATTGATGCTCAGTCGGCATTATTTTATTTCAGATTATTTTTCAGTAAGCCCAAAATTTACACTGTCAGTGAGAAAGAGGGCACCAAATGTCACTATTTTCTTTCCTCTGTTCTTGATTCAATCTTTATGTATTTCAGTGTTTGTCTTTTGTAGGTCTCACAATACAGACCCAGTGTGTTCCAGCCTGCAGGCTCAGATTTTATCCTGCTACAGGGAGAACAGAGACCAGACCCTAAAGTGTTCAGACCTTGCCAAAGAATACATGCGGTGCATCAATGCTGCAAAGAAGGTAAGAGTTCCTTTTATTTTTATCTAGATTTTAAAATGTCTGAGAAGATCCAAAGTTTGGTGTAAAAAAAACTTTGATCCTACCTTAGACATGAAGATCTCTTTCTCAGAGTATGCCAGTACCCCATTTTTGCCAAAAATTACAAAGGATTTAAATAGTAATTGTAATATAATTTTTTACTTCACATATTTCCTCAAAGAAATGATTTGAAGAAGTTTGGGACATAAAAATCTAGGCTGCAAGGTGGCTTTTGAAGTTCTCCATGGAGAGATTGTTATTTTTAAAGCCGCGCTATCTGATGTAAAAGAAAGAAATTCATTTTTTCCTCATGTCTCAGTATTATTCTGGGTGGGTTAGGGAAAAAACAAATCTGATTGATAGAAATATGAGCAGTGTTGCTTCAGGTTTTTACACAGTGAAAAGTCTTGTTATTAAAAGAAGCATTCACAGTGATTGTCTGATGTAAAAGTGCGTAATCCAAGTTCTCCAGTGCTACCGAACTTGGTAAACTTGTTTTTCTACCAACCCTGAAAATAAAACCTTTTGAAAGGCAACTACAGTTTGAGTTGCTATTAAATAACTCTTCCTTTACAGTTCACCTTTTCACTCTAGTCCTTTTGGTTCTAATTTTGGGTAGTTGGCAGACACACAATAATTTTAGCAGGGTTTGTCATGTCAAAACAGGCAGTAAAAGTAAAGCCATCCATTTTCCCTGACATTAATTTCATTTTTAAAATATATTTTCCGGTTATAAAAAACTTAATCATATCATATTATTAAAGTATGTGATAGCACATACTGAATGTAGCATTCATGTTGTTTTGACATACATTATCATTGCACCTCACAGTAGGCATCAGGCCCTGCTGAGAGAAGTCTGCGGGTGACACAATTACCTAGCTTTAATCTACCATACCTTTTAAACTGTGCTACCGTACTTTAAAACTGTTTTTAATTCATACCTTCAATTCATACCTTTGTTTGAGGTCATTTAATTTTTAAATTTTTTTTTTTTTTTTTTGTCCTTTCGACTTATCCCGTGAGTTCAGGGTCGCCACAGCGGATCATTGTCCGCATGTTAATTTGGCACAGTTTTTACGCCGGATGCCCTTTCTGACGGATCCGGACTAGCTGTTAGGGGTTCAGTGTCTTGCTCAGAAACACTTCGACATATAGCCGGGACCAGGGATCGAACCACTGACTCTGTGGTTCGTGGACGACTGCCTTTACCAGCTGAGCCCCATATAAATCCAATACTATTAATCCCATTTTAAAATCCTCATAAAAACCGGCCAAGCTACTTTCTACTATCAAGCACCACACCATACATTTCTGTTGAAAGCACCATGAGTCAGCAATACACTGATCTATCTTCCTCCTAGTCATTCATCTTTCTTCCAGGCCACAGCCAGTCTCCTGGACTGCCTGCATTGTCTGCCATGTTCTTAGAGCAGCAACCTCTTAGAGCAAACATTAATGTGCTGGGCTCCTTGTGCTGAGCTACATCGCTGAAATTCTGACAAATCGTTGATGGATCTTGATTGTGAAAAAAATCATGCTTTAAGTAAATAACACAAATGATATTTGATACGATTATGTCCTTGGACATTCATGTTTTTATACAATATTTTACACATTTCAAAACAATTCTTGCCGACCTAATGAATTCCCTTTGTTTAACTCAAAAGCAGTAGGATTGATTTACTTAGTATCAGTGCCCAGCTCATAAAGTGGCTATGGCATTGTTCAGACTGACATCTGATTTATGAATACTACTGGTTTTCTTGTTCGTTATCATAAACTGCGCTTATAGAAGCTTTATTTTTGTCATTAACCACATGTTGCAGTCACATGTTACAATTAAATGCTTTACTTGCATTTAACCCACAACACTGGTGGAAGCAGAGGGCGCTCACAAAGGGGCACCTGGGGAGCTAGGCCGCCCCTTGTAGACTCTCATTCATACACATCCTCGCACAAATACTTTGCAGGTGAAAACGATTGTGTCTTAACCAAAGACGATTTGACATACGGAGCTTGGGATCGGACCACGAACCCTGCAATTAATTGGCGACCTGCTCAAAGTTCTGAGTCGCAGCCACTAGCACTAGTAGCTAAAAAATACCTCCACATGACGTCACTTGAAAGCAACCTGTCATCTTGTTGCTCACACTATGGAGTTTGTAGTCACAGTCAACCTGCTTTCCACAGCTCTTCCAGATCATCTGAATTCCTAACGATGCAAAACTCCTCTGGGTGATGTCATCTGGAGGAGTTTTTCAGCTAGATATATTTTAATAGAGGGAAGTTTAAAAGCATTAATGTACATTTACACCCTAAACTAAAGCCAAAGAGAGCAAGTTGAAAATTAGTAAAGTCGCCCTTTGATGAACTGCAGAGTACAATGTCCATAAGCCTTGATTTTTCTTTTCTTACATTTTTTTCTACTTTGATCACAAAGAAGATCGAGCCTAGCCTTGGTACTTTACTTTTTAACATTTCAGGTTCCTCAGTTGGATTTGCTGCTGTATAATTCAAAAGCAAAGACAAGTGCCTCAAGTATGTGGAACACTGCAGCAGTTTTAAGTTACAAATTCACACATATAGATAGAGAGAAAAGTGAGAGGAGGAGGGGAAGTTGGAGGACAGGATACTAGAAGCTTGTACTTCCAAGGTTTGTACAGTAGAGGTATTTGAAAGTGTAGCTGCTCATCATGCACCCAAGCAACGTATTATACTGCCTCATGCCGCTCTCTGCTCTCATCTCCTGTGTTGCTCAGGGGCACTGAGGCTTCCCCTGGCATACAGTAATACGGGATGTGATAATCAGTTCAATGCAACTTGATTCCTCTGCTCATGTACTATAGTAATGTGTGCATGGCTGTCTGTACATGTGCACTCAGTAGCATCTAAATCTTTGTATGTGCCTTTTCTTACAGCATGTACACTCACATGTGAACGTCTGTTTTTGTTCTTATATTTATACATGTATGAAAACTCTGTGTCTTCACAAATGTTGGTGTAGCGATCTGTGCGCGTTTGAAAGTTCCTTTCTCATATTAGCTAGTGTGAGATAACGAGGAGTGAAGTGAGACTCTTTGAAGACTGTGTTTAAAAGAGCACAGCAGATCATACATAATATGTGCATGTGTGTGTGTGTGCGCATCAGTGCATGAACAGCTTTATACATTGCAGTCTGCTTTAACCTACACATCAAGGTCTTTTCTCATGATTGGCCCCCAAGGCATCTCCCTGACTTTCACCCCATCAATTTGAAAGTTTACAAAGTTCTTCCTCCATTTTGTGTCTTTAAAAGCTGTCACAGTTAGTTTGCTTATAACTGATAACTTTTTTTTTCCTGTGCTGCAGAAGCTGTGTAGGCTGTGAACTTAGCAAATGTGTTAGATGGATACTGTTTTTGAAAGAAAGGGTTTTTTGTTTTGGTCCATCATGTTTATTTTTGCACACACATATAATATAAATTTATGTGATAATGATAAAAACAATGCTTCAATAATATCGTATCTACATCTATGGTAGAATTAGTTTCATATGAATAGAATTGCCACAATTGGTGGAGCATGGATGTAATTTAAGTGGACAAATGTAGTTGTCTACATGTGCAGCTCTGAAACTTCTTGAGGTAGTAAGAATGGAAATAGGTATCAGTGTAACTGATATACACCTGTTATATTAAAAGTTATAAAAAACAAGGTCTGTGTTTTAAACGAGTGAAAGTTGACCAAACTGGGACTCACTTTACTTCTGTTCTTGCTGGGGGTTTTTTCCCCAGTCTTATAGAACCTACTGATGTGTTTTGATCAGTGCCACAGCAGGTCAGTAGACAGATTTGCATGTTGTAGACATCTTCCAGCTGGGTTACACTACCATCTTTATGCGTGCATGTGTGTGTTTGATAGCCAATCAGGGGAGGATCCCAAAGAGCCTGCAGAGACAGAGCAGACAACCTCTAGTCATTATTCTCTGTGAGGCTCAGCCTGACATGGGCACTGTTACATGGAACACATACACTCAATGGGATTCCCTATCATTTATCTGCACTCTCTAATGGGAATACACACACACACACTGTCTGTACCCCTAGTGGGATTCTCAAGTCATTTAGCACCAATCTCAGAGCGAGCCCAGCTGAGATGCTGATCAAAGTCAGAGTCTCGCCTCCGTATGAAGAGAGGAGAGAAAGACAGACTACAAAATAAGACAGTGTAAAAGAGATACAAAAGAGATTTGGCAAATCTGAGCAGAAAAGAATGTGGAAAAAGTAGTGAAAAAAACTCCAAATGTAAAGGCGAGTGAATGGTTTATGGGAAGGAAAAACAGAAAAGAGCACTTTGGAAATAAGAGAAAGATGAGTGGTGCTTGGTACTGCACCGTGTCTGATCAGTTGTGGAGCCATGGCAAGGTTGGGATCTGGCCGGCTTCAAGTTGAGAACACAGAAAATTTAAATGCGGTTATTTTCCCCTTCAGCAAGGCCAACTACTGATGTGCACACATACACTCACACGAGCCTATATATCTAGAGACTTACTGAGGAGTACAGACATTGCAGGCTTTAGGTCTAATACCAAGGGAGTTTCTCCTAAAGTTAAAAGCAGCCTGTCAGGCTGCAGAGAGAAACAGACCCAAATACAGAGAGGGAAGCAAAACCTGTAGCAAAAAAGTTTAGAGTGCTGAGGGGCAGCAGTGTGATTGAGAGAGATTTGGAAATACTTCTGCTTTTATGAACCTGGGCGTTTTTTGACACATGTAGACAGTCTTTCTATTCCCTCTTTTTCCTTGTCAAGCCATCATTGTTTTCAAGTCTATCTTAAAACAATACTCACACACACACACACACACACATATATATATATATATATATATATATATATATATATATATATATATATATATATATATATATATATATATATATATATATATATATATATATATTTATGCAGCAATATTGGTTGCTGTATAACTTCAAAACTGGCCATAAACTATAAGGAATTTAGGGCATCTGCAGTCCTTTTTGTAAGATAAAATAAAATATGGGACTTTAACAGTCTCACATAGCCAAAAGATTGTTATTTTCCAAAGAAACAGCCTTTCGTACAATAGATTTGTCTTTGCGCTTCTCCAGAGGAATAACTCCTTGCTATGACATGTAGTTTTATTACCCCCCTGAACAGTGAAATAATCTTTGAAAGAGAAAACTATAAACTTACTGAGAAATTACCTAACAGCAATGAGGAGGGTGTTTTCTGTTTATGAAAGATACAGCATGGAAATTTGCAGCTTTTAGCTGTTAGCAAGGTCTGAATAACATAATAATGAATATCAAAAGAAAAGGAGAGTGAAATGCCAAACTGTGCACAGCTCAGCTCTGTGTAGAGCTCGTGTGTTAGCGATCCTTTGGATTATTACTAAATGACAGCCGTGGCGAGTTACAGTAAGGAGTAGGAGGACTTGCTGATGAGATGTCAGCCTTGTCACTTATCATACTCCAAGACATTCTCCAGAATTACCCGGTGCATTAAGATTGACTATCCTTCTCCTGCAGGTGGGGTGTTCATTTACACTCTAAATTTTAATTTGAATTCCCTTTTCTGATTTGTAGCTGATAATTGAGGTTGTTAGACTTGCTAAAAACCTACAGGTAAGTGAAATAGTGGGTAGGAGTTTTAAATGATGATAAAATTGCTGAATTATTAAGTACATTGTTAAGAGATTGTTGAGATTCAGGGCAAAAGAATTTTAAAATTAATCCCTAACATTTAAAATCTACCTAACTGTATTTTTTATTCTTTATTATTCAACTTTATTCAAGGAGGAGATTTCATCTTATTTATTATATCTGTACAGTACAATGCAACCAAATCAGATACAGTATGCCTGTAATGAATCCTTTGTGAAGCTTGTAATGGTCGGAATCTTTTGCCATTGTGTCAGAGACGTGTAGATTGAAGTTATTGTTGAATTTTATTTTATTTTATTTTTTGATTATTCATTTTTGCATTTATATTGAGAGGTGCTAAAAGTGTTGCGAATCAAAATGGCCTTGCTTCATTGCGCAGGAGCCTGTGTGTTGTTTCTGAGGCGTGCTTGGCGTACAAGTATGATTCCCTGTGGATAGCACACCAGACGATAAGGGGAAAGAGAAAATAGTTTCATCAACTTTTGATAAGTCCATTCTCAAAGAAAAACCCTATTGACAATACTGATATACTGATAATAAATCTGTATCTATTGCTGATCTGAACACAGGGTGACTTTCGCAAAGCCAGTGAATCACAGTTGTATAAAATCTAATATTGATTTCTTTTTTCTTTTACCTTCAGTTTTATTCTTGATTGAACAGGAGTCATGCTGGTACAAAGATCACAGCAGCGCAGCTACTCTGCTGGCAGATAACAATACAGAAAAACAAACCGAAGAAAAATAGAAAAAAAATGACTAAGTATTTCAGGACAAAGTATTTCATTGAAGAACAAAAACACGGCATGGATATACACTGATCAACAGTCTGTTAGTGAAAGGTGCTAGAAAAACCAAATACATAAACTAAGAAATAAAAGGGAATAAGAGGTTGAGAGCATTAAATAATGGTAAATAACTACAGTGAAAGAAGAAGCCGTTGGGTCTAAACAAAAAGCACAGATTAAATGCTAAGAGGCAAATAAGAATTTTAAAGGAAGAAAAGAATGGACCAGGCATTCTCTCAAGAGAAAAAATGGGAAAACATTACGAAAAACTACAAATAAAACGTTGGTGAAAACTGATGACTGTAGACACTGTAGACAAACTGTAGACATATTACAATAAAATAAACTAACAGAGAAAATATGGAAGTATGAGTAGTAAGCATGACGCTAAAGTTGGGCGGTTAAGGTGGCAAATGGGGGGTCAGAGGAGATTGGGAAAGGAGCATTTGTGACTGAGAAAAGTAAAGAAGAAAGTTGGACAGACGAGAGCAAGAAGAGAAGGGGGGAGAGGGGGGGCAGCGTTGGCATCAGGTAAGATGGGAGAAAATAGTCTGAGAAAAAGGTGAGTATTGGAAGGTGAAAGCGAGAATAGAAAGATGAGCGGCTACCGTTCGGAGCAAAGTGCTTATAGAAGAAGGATTAGAGCTGGACAGAGGATGAAAAAAAGGGTTCAGTGAAGAAGAAATAGTGGGCCCCTCAGCAGTCAACACTAATGAAGAAGAATGAGGGACCTCAGCTACTCACTGGACCTGCTACTGACCACACACACATGCAGAATGCTCAACACTCATGTTCATTTAGGCATGTTCTCCTCAAGTTATGACACAAAACTTATGAAGCGAACAACTATTCAGACTCCACATTCACCTCATTGCTATGCGTGAATAAATATGAAGTCTCCTCTAGCTTTCTTTAGACTAGGTCTAATTAAGAACCTGACTTCCTCTCTGTTTTATATGCATTTTGCAAAACATTCAGTGTGTTAGATTAAAAACTCCGACATGGGAGTTTTACTCCAACTTCTGTATCAGTTTGGTTGCTTTAATTGGGGCTAGGCTTGCAGTGTTTTTTTGGGGTTTTTTTGTTGTTGTTTTTTTTTGTCCTCCTTCAAAATGCGGAACTTTTGTACAAAATTGATGCACCGTGTACTTTTTATCCTTTGACACTCTATTTATTACTCTGGACACTGTGAGTTCTGCCCAGTAGAGAAACCAGAAATATGACCTGCAACTAAATAAATAACTTAAATTCTTTTGAAGTGGTTTTCCGCATTTTTGCAAAAGGTGCTAAATTGATTTTAAAAAGGCAACAATTATTTGGAACCCTTTTTTTCAAATTCTTGTTTTTCTTCTGCTCTCAGTTGAAGGTCTGTTTGTGCCTCATTAGAAGTGACTGCCCACAGACAAGGGGAAAAAAGCCTTAAGGAACGTTTTCTTTCTTTTCCAGCTCAGGGTTTGGAACAAAAGTTGATAAACACCAGAACACAGTGTTACACGATAATGCACAGGGCAATGATGCGCGCGTGTGTCTCTCTCTCTCTCTCTCTCTCTCTCTCTCTCTCTCTCTCTCTCTCTCTCTCTGTCTCTCTCTCTCTCTCTCTTTATATATATATATATATATATATATATATTCTAGTATGTGCTTGGTGTAAATAACCATGTTGCAAATACATGGTTGCATCAGATATACAGTGCATTTAAAAAAATGTATTTATACCCCCATCACATATTTAAATTTTTCTGTTTCTGTTTTCACTTTGTCATTATGGGGTACTAAGTGTACATTAATGAGGGAAAACAAGAATTTCTACGATTGTAGTACCAGGCAGCAATATAAAAAAATTTAAAAAAGTGAAGTAGGCTCTGAATACAATCCCAAAATTGTATTCAATCCCATTTCTACAAAATCCCAGAAATGGGATTGTATTCAAGGATGGGTATTCACTGGGATGATTTGTAAAACATAAGTAAAAACAGAATGCAATGATTTGCAAAATTTAGCAACCATATTTTATTCACAATAGAACAGAAACAACATGTCAGATTTGGAGACTGAGACATTTTTCAATTTCATGGAAAATATTAGCTAATTTTGAATTTGATGGCAGCAACACATCCCAAAAAAGTTGGTGCGGGGTGATGTTTACCATTGTGTAGCATCCCGTCTTCTTTTAATAACTGTCTGTAAACGTCTGGGACGTAAGGAGACCAGTTGCTAGAGTTCACGAGAGGAATTTTGTCCCTCACTTGTCTGATGCAGGAATCCAACTGCTCAACAGTCCTGGGCCTTTGTTGCCGGATTTTTCATTGTATGATTTGCCAAAATGTTGTTATGAAGGATGCAGTTTTAGACAGTGATTTCTGGAAGTGTTCCTGAGCCCATGCAGTGATGTCCAGTAGCTAATCATGCCTGTTTTCAATGCAGTGCCGCCTGAGGCACACACATCCGCTTTTGACCTTTGGCCTTGTCCCTTGAGCACAGGGATTCCTCCTGATTCTCAAAATCTTTTGATGATATCATATAATGTAGATAGTGGGATTTTTAGATGCAGATTAGTGAACCTCTGCCCATATTTACGTTTGAGATATTCCTCCTCTCTGAAATGCTCCTTTTCTATCCAGTCATGTTACTGACCTGTTGCCAATTAACCTAATTAGTTGTCAAAAGCTCCACCATTTGTTTTTGATTTGCAGCAATTACTTTTCTAGCCTTTTGTTGCACCTGTTCTAACTTTTTTGAGATGTGTTGCAGCCATTAAATCAAAATGAACTAACATTTTCCATTAAATGATAAACTGTCTCAGTTTCAACATCTGATATGTAGTTTATGTTCTATTGTGAATAAAATATGGGTCAATGAGATTTGCAAGTCATTACATTCTGTTTTTATTTAGGTTTTACACATCATCCCAACTTTTTTGAATTTCTAAAGGCACCGTAAAACAGCATGTGCAGCTGACAATGTGTTTACTTCAGATTAATTTCAATGCATGTTACCTAATTCTGAAGTAGCCAAAAGTTTCATCTCTTTTTTTTTCATCTGTTTTTTTTTTTCGCTATATGCATGAATGCAAAATGCTCCCAGACATAACTTCCAAGAAGATTTAGAGTCATGATTACCTATTCCATCACCTCCACCGAGTGTCAACAAAGAAAACACCCACTTAACTGATAGGGAGGGTTGGGAGGGTTACTTTATAATTGCATTCTGATATAATTAGTAATTACCCGTTAAATTATTTAGTAACCTAACCACTTATCAGAATATTAAATTAATGTAACTTGATTACTTTCCATTACTCTTGGATTACCACAATACTAAATGTGCCAATAAAATCAAGAAAAAATTGATCTCAATAAAATGGCCACAACCTGTATTCTGTAAGACAACAAGAAAATGTAACCTAAGAAAAGATTTATTTTCCTGGAAAAAGAATCCATTGGGTTTTTGTTTATCATGCTGTTTCAGTATTTCAATGACATCATTTTGACGTTTCATGTGGAACCGTTTTCTTTCCTAATTGAATATCATGAATTTCTCTCTCTCCTTTCACTCACTGAAAAATGCAGCGTGTTCATTAAAGTTGCTATGGTCTAGCAATTGAATGTGGCGTGGATGGAGGTCAGGAGCTGTGGACTCCCTCCAGGAATTTGCGATGGTGCAACGGCAACAATATCAATATATCGATCAGTCCAAACAATGTTTTGAGACACATCGCAGGACTCACAACTAGCTAATTACACTGAGATATTTTAATTGACATGTTTTATAATTTTATTTATTAATATTAAGATGTCATGTTTCTTCTGGTTTAAATGTATTGGTAGTTTAAATTGTAATATCATTTGTATCAGTAGTATGAAGTCATTTTTCCCTGTGACTTTTAAAGGGAAGTACAGTACAGCGCATAGATTTAGGTTTCATTACACAGTACTATTAGGGAGGTGTCGCAAATTCATCTGACCAAAGTCATTATCTATATATTCTCTGAGACTATAAGGACAAAAGTCCTGAGACACACTACCGTAATACTATGAATGCATAGTTCTTTAGGTTCTCTAAGATGCTTTGAACAACCTAGTAGCCGAGTAGCGTTAAAACCTGTGAAATGTATTACTTATTTATTTTTTTAATGCAAAGGCTGCCAACACTTGATATTGATTTGATTAGAAAACATCCCAAGTCCAGCTAAATATGATTATTCAAAACTACAAATGATAGTTTGTGGGATCCTTACTTGGCATCTTTTTTTTTTTCTGTCACCCTTTGCACAGTACTATAAAGGATTCATATATTGCACCACTCCACAAGCCGACGACTTCACTATATTTGCTATGATTTGACAGCCGTACTGTTTGTGCAGTCCATGTTTATTCACCACTTTGTAGCTTTAGGTTACATTTATGATGTATGATGTTTTTGGGGCCACACATTTGCACAAGCATACCAAAAAATAGGCAACAGTGCGGCCCTGGGTGCTCTACATTTAGAGAGTATGTGCCTCATTGCATTTTGGCTGGATGACCCTTGAGTGTGTTTTTGTGTATCTGTGTGAAGAGTCCGGTGCTGGAGCCATGGGTTTTTGACACGGTGAAAAGCAGCCAAATCTGATACCATGAATAGAGTTCAGGGCAGCTATTAATGTTAAAAAACACACACACACACCGGATTATTTATTTAACTTGAACCCTGATACCTGTTCCTCTCAAGGTGTAGCACACACAGCCATAAGAAGATGACTTATTTGAACTTTGGTAAAGTTCAGTGAGAGCAGGTGGAAGTATTGATTTTACAAATGTATGCATACATAGAGCATTTTTTGCATAGTACATGAGCATACCTTCAGTCTCACACACACACACACCCATGGTTTGTAGTCACGTTTTTGTCAGTTGGTTTATCTGAATGTTCGTCAGTTTGTTTTTGCTTTAGACTCTATTTTTTATCTATCTTTAATGAATCTTCCTTCATCTGTCAATTTAGTTTTTCTGCCTCGGCTTTCTTTAAAGCAGCACCTTTCATCTGGCTTCGTCTGTCTGTAACTTTTTTTCATTCTGTCTCTACTCAACTCTCTTTGTCTCTCTTGTTTTATTCCACCTCACCTCTTATCTGTTTCTCTTTTTCTAAACCCTCTTTATGTTCCCCCGTCGCTCTCTTCATTTCTGTCTCCTTGCCACGAAGTTGACTTATTGATTTCATTTTCATACCGTTGGCAGTTGTTCCCTCCGTCATAAACCATAAGCGTTGCCTCCTTTCAAGCTGGCATTGATCATTGCACAGCCGATCACAACCAATCACCACTGAGCATCATTATCTGCTCTTGCGCTTTCTCTTTTGTTGTTTGTCTTGTATTGTGGTTCTGTGGGTTACACCTTTTTTAATTTAGCATTTCACTACTCCAGTGAAATAACAGCCCCATACATTTAGCTATTCAGGTAGTGAATTTGGTGTCTCTTTTCTCTTTTCTCCCTCAGACTCTAAACAGTTCTGAAAAATTGCCCATTTAGATTGAAAGCATAGCCTTTCAAAACAACCACATTATAAAAGTTTTGTAAGAAATCAGAACCGTACTCTTCTTGAAGCACAAAAAGTGTTTTACCATTCAGCCCATTGTAGAAAATATTTCAGGCAGGCTCACATAGTATTTTAGAACCTCATTCATTCTAACAAGGATGTGTCTCGGTCTAGGATTACAATCTTGAACTAGGATTGCTTTTAGCTGTGAGGGTTGGTGAAGACAAATTCATACAGAATGTGAAGAATTTGGAAATAATTTGATTTTTCCAAAGTATTTTTTTAAGGTGTCCGGATTGGCCACTTATTGTAAATGTGAGGAGAAATATGGAAACTTAACCACATATATAACCACATATTTTACATAGAATACAGTGAATGGTGAGTGTTGCAGTTCCAATTCACCATTGATTTTTTTTGGAATATATGATTTTACAATTTTTAACTGACACATTTCAGTTTTTAACTTTAGTGCGTATTTAAAATTGCACGTTTCGCATGAAATTAAGTCTTATATTCCAGAAATTAGTCATGCATAACTGTAATACTTAACATTCACTTTATTCTATGTCAATACAAAATATGGATTTAAACAGGCTTTAAGTTTCCATATTGTTCCTCACATTTAACGTCAGTGCTGGATCATGATTAAGCATAATTTGGCAGCTGATGAGCCCAAAATAAAATCAAGGTTAATACTGCAATATGGAAATTACTCTAAACCTAATGCAGCAATGCTTGTCAACTTGTGTAACGCTGCTGTGGGTGAACTTTTTTTTTTTTTTTTAACTGCATGGCTGCTGTTCTGCCTAGAATCTTCCTTTTTTCAGATGAAGACTATGCATACTTCTAATTGCTCTTTAGGGCATTTTCACAGCAGGTAGGTGTTTAGTCCAAATTATTGTAACTGTGGTTTGTGAGTACCAAGACCCTTCACAGGAAATGATCTCGGTCCGATGTGTATTTCATCAGACTTTTCCTTACTGTCTAATATACAGCACTTATTCATTACAAAGTGTGAAGCACGTTTCTCAAGATGTTGTATATTGCCTGGATAATTACCAAACCTGTGCCAAATGCCAATTGTGGTGTTGTTCCATGGTAGGATAGTATTTTTCACTAATAAAAAAATTCCCTGATATGCAACAGAATTTTCCAGTTTTTCCTTTCATTTTGTTGCCCCAGATTTATATTCCATATGACCAGACAAATGTGTTTTGGGGAAAACAAAATGGTCTTTTGATTCAAACCCGATCAGACTACAGATTTAGCCGCTGCTTTGTTGCACATGGAACTTTTTGCTTCCTGGTTCTTTGAGTGGTGCAACACTCGCTCAGTTTTTCTACTTCTCCTGTTCCTATCGGTTCCCTCTCTCCCTCCACCTTCTGGAATTGCCATCTCCTCTTTTTGTGTCGAGTCGAACCGCACAGAAAGCCAAATCTACAACATTTGTTTTCTCTTTAATCTGCCTCATGGCCATCAGTGGCCCTCAGACTCCTCAAATCTTTCAAAATAGGGGGGAGTCAGGGGCATTCAGCCATGGAGAGAGGGGGTCAAGTTGAGGGGACTCAGAACAGCCTCCTGAGTGATGCATTTTGACCAGTCTTCTACCCCTCGCTTGCTGTCTTCTGACCTTTCTGAGCAGCACCATGCCTGTTGGCTTACGTCACCGGACCCCCTACTCACTCTTTCATTTTGCATTCTTCCGTGGGGGTCCTGATAATAATTCAGCACAGCCCTGTATTGTATTTCACTGAAAGCCACCTAGACTGCATAAGCAATTGACACACCTAGCTGTATTTTTCTTTTCTGTGCACATTTCACAGCAATATTCTGGTCAGCATTTTATCACCCCCTTTCTCGCGCGCTTGTAGGTTTTGTGGAACAAAGACCACCAGCTGGGATAAGAGAGCACAACAGCAGGGCTTTTAGGTGGGTTTTTCACTGGCTTTTGTTGCCTCAAAGCAGCCACAACATTATCGGAACAGTCCACTTTGTACCAGCCTCTATTTTGTGTCCCATTGTCCCTCAATCCATCTGTCTTTCTGCCTCCTCTTTCTCTTTATGAGTTGAAGCTTGCCTCTCTTTTGTGATTGCTCTCCAATTCACACACAGTACAACCGAAAAGATCGATTTTTTTTTTCTTCCCTGGCCTTTTTGTAAATAAATAAATGCCATTGTGTTATTGTTTGCTCCCAGAGCTGTGTTGACAGATTCACTTTAATGTGAAACTTTGAAAATTGCTTTTTTTTTTTTTTTATAGTTGTGCTGCAATTATTTACAATTTTTGACTCTCATATTACCAAAGGCAACTAATTATTTTTCTTGTCCTAAAACAGTGACTTATGACCTTGTCATTTGTGAAGATTTCAATCCAGTTGACTCGTGTATACTTCTAACTGCACAAGCAAATAATTAAACTTTTACACTACGAATTGCCCCGTGATATCTAAAACTATAACAAAATTTATGTTATATCTGTTTCCTAACTTCCCCTGTTGCTATGTAGTACTAAAAAACCGAGGGCAACCACAAAACCAGCAATTTATTCACAATTAATCAAGAGGAAAGGAGATCAACTAATCTCTGTGACACATTGCATCTCAGTTTTAAAATATTGCATAGAGGCTTTTTTTTAACAATTAAGTTGTGTTATGTAAAAACCAAAAAGATTATATCCTCCAATTTTGAAATGGCAAAAATGTAAAAGAATTATTTTTTAGCAGCATAATAATTCATGTGCATTAAGCTAGTGCAAATTTTACTTAATCAGAAATTAACCACTTGACTATTTTTTGTTTACAAACTTTACCCTTACCCTAACACAATAATACAGTACATTTTCAGCTCAAAATACACACAGTATATTTTTGTTTCACATATATTATATAGAAGCGCATTATGTAGGTAGCCTGAAATGCACTTTTGTTAGCGAAGGCAATCTATGCTGTACATGTTTTCCTCCGCAGCCCTCTCCATCCCTCCGTCCTTCAGCAGTGGAGTGGTCAGGCCTATCAACCACAGAGCCTCAGCCTATCACCTGGGAGCCCCAATTGCCTGCCAGTCATCAGATAAAATGGATTTCCAATTGAGTCAAGGCTCCCAGGCTGGGTCAGGCAGAATGGAGAACAGGCAGGCTTCTGCTGCTCTTCTCCTGCTTTTCCTGGCTCTGTTGGTTATTTGTTTTTTCTTTTTCTATCTCCTGCTGTGTGCTGCCTCTTCTCCACTCCCCTCACACTGTCTCGCTGATGTTTTGGCCAGAGTTGCATGAAATAAAAATACTTAAATGCCTGTTTTTAAAGTACTGTCTCTAGTGCAAGAATTTTTCTTTTAACAGAATATTTCCATAGTGTGGTAGTGATACTTTAATTACGTAGAACATTTGAGTACTTTTTCCAGTGCCCACTAGTAACAGAAACACGTGGATGGCAAAAATATGTTTCTGTCCCAGTGTTTCCCTACATTGGTATGAGACCCCCCACCATGCTTGCACAACAGTCAAAAATATATAACTAGTAATGTTATGTTCATGACCAATCAGCTTCTTTTAATGTCTGACAGGTGAGTGAGTGAGTGAAGTAAGGCATAGCAAGAACAAATGTTTCAATCAGAGAAATCAAACTGTCTTTTCTGGTCATTACACAGCGGTTACGTTCACAAACAAACATGGAAGTCACACATCCAACCGTCCTGCAGGAAGGACTTTGTATCAATACAACTGAAGCACGTGCGACATGAAACTGGATGCATGTAATGTTTCTAATGCAGAGCAGTGATTAGGTCTGACAATATGATTTTGGGCTGTTAAACCAAGTCCAGTCATAAGTGGAAAAAAAATGATATTGATGGGATGTTTAAGTTTGAATCTGATATATTAGACCACGCATGGTAAGTTCCAGTTTGTTGGCCTCGTAACTTTAAAACGGCGTTTTATGTGCAAAGCCTCCATTATCCTCTTGCCACCAGGCCTGAAAAACAATTCTAGGGGGAAAAGTTTCCTTTCTTTAACCTTGAGAAGTGTGCTGTTTTTTGTTGTTTGAGACCAAGTCTCTATGCCAACAGATCTTTTAGCCCTCAGTGTCTAATTCCTTACTCGGAAGTTTTACTTGGCATATTTTTAATCTGCACTTTTATTTGATTGAGTAAATATGAATAAATGTTGTAATTTTAATAAGTTGAGTTTTACTGGTGTTTAACCCTCTAGAACATTTGTAGTGTTGTAAAAAATAAAATAATTAAGTGTTACATCTACTTGTAGGGGCAAAATATGGACTAGACGAGAAAGGAAGAAAGTTGTAGAATAAAAGAGAGAGAAGTAATTGACAGAAGAACAGAGCAGATGATAGAGTAGAAAAAATATGAGGAAGGAGGAGGAGAATGGCAGGTACAGAGAGGAAAGCAGAATGATGACATGAGCGGACAGAAGAGAAAAGCCATATTGATCACCCTGCAATGTGAGTCTCTCTGTGGTTTTAATGGTTTTAGTTTCACAGTTGGAGGGAACTCTGCAGTGCTTAGAACAGATAACATGCTCTCTCGTGACACACACACACACACACACACACACACACAGTCCTTACAATACCCCCACACACCCTCTGTCTCTACCAGCTGGCTTCAGGTCTGTGCAGCCATAGACTTCATTTGGTTTTGCCTATTGCGTTGTTGCACTTGACCTACTGGAGCTGTAGTGTACGACTTCAGCGAGAGTAGTGGTCATTTTCAGACCTCTCTCTTCTGTGATAATTCCAAGCCTCTGAAGCCGAGCAGGGCTATGTATAGTTGCTTTCTGACCAAGATTTAACAATTCAAAAGCTTTGGATTAATGATAGATTTAACTACAGATGTCACAGTAATGGAAATTGGGTGCTAGTACCAATACAACTGAAAATGTACTATTCTCTAAAGTGATAAAATTGGCATTGCGGTTATTAAAACAACATTATTGTACCAGAAAGATCAAAAGAATATTTTTTTTTTTTTTGTAGTGACAAGCTGCATTACCCAGTTGCGGTATCAATATGAAAATGTTATAAGCCTAATACTATAAAAAGACAGTTAAGAAATCTCAATTATCAGCTGTAGCTCAAAGAAAACCCCAGAGGCCGCTGCACAGCTGCACACACACCACTTTCTTCTGACTAGCTGACTGGTAGAGCCTGTAATCTACTAACCAATGTCTAACCCATCTTTTGGCTAAACACGTTAACGTAAACAATTTAGCCTTTGTGAACTTTGTATAGAGCATTGCTACACGTAACATGAACGGCTTGTGGTAGTTGATAGTATCATCACGTTACTATTCAGCGCTTGTCAGTGTCGGAAAAGTCCCATTGTCCAGTGCCTATGACTGCTACTACAGCACTTTAACTACATTCTGTTCCATAGAATTATGTTAAGGACTTGGTACCGAAGTAGCGGTTCTTGTGTCACCATTCAACCATAAATAAAACCAGTAGATCTAATGGGGAGATAAGGGAGATTCATGGCTGATGTATTGTGTATTTAAAGGACATAACGATTCACACGATTGGCTGTGTTTGATGTCAGCCAGTGACAGTGAAATACTGTATTGTCATTCTACCTCATTTCCTAAACTTTCCTGCTTTTAAAAACATCAGACTTTACATTAGTTAGGCAAAGTAATTGGCCACCAAATGGAGATTGTACTGGTCTGATGCCATTAACCATTACCCGCCTTATAAGTGGTCGGGCAATTAGAACTTCATTGCATTAGAGGGTTTTCTTTAATAGAATTTGTAAATCTATAATGCAGTAGGATTAAAAAAGTTGAAGGTTGAAAACTGAAAAATTAGTTAGTAGTTTATAGAAAACAACACAAACCTCTTAACTAAAATGCCAAACACAGTCTGCACCAAAAAACAGAGGAAACCACAAGTTGAGATGAACTAATTATCATGTTGTTGTCTGTCTCCTGTAGATGCAATATGAAAAAGCCTTTGGAGTAGTGATGAAGAGCTGAGTAACATCGGTCAACAGGTTCACTTCTGTCCATTAGTCAGATAATCCCTAGTATTATCAGGGTTGACCTTTAACTTGCGGTCATTTAAAGCTGGAAAAGCATGCACAAAACATGGACGGTTGCACCTAAGAGCATCTCAAAGGTCAGAGAGTGTGACAGGAGTACAAATGATTGATTTTTTTATTATTTTTTTTCCCCTCTCTTTCTTTTAGAACCTGCTGGTAAACCATGGATGAAGAGTGGGAGGAAAAGGGTAACAGTTACTTGACAAAGACTTACTTACTTTGGCACTAAGAGAAGCACTTGTCAGATTCATGTTTTGAATTATGAATGCGTTGATTTGCTGTTAGCATGCCTTGTTTTTAAAAATTCTTTTCATGCTATTTATCTGCAGTATCATTTTAAAATTGCTCTTGTATTCTGTACTGCTACATCATATAGGGCAGCTTTTGATAGAAAATGATTGTGTATTAGGTGGATGGTCTGAGTCAGCGCACTATTTAAGCGACTACCACTTAAAAGATCGGCAGTAAGCCTTTCGAGGATTTTAGCCGTGAAGATGCATTCAGGGTCAATCCTCCATCAGAGGAATTTGAATTTCAGTTTACATCCAAAATTCTGCCACTTCTTTACAGATGTAAAGCAAAAAAAAAAAAAAAAAAAGCATTTCAGGTTTAAACCAAGTCCGTCCTTGTTTTGCTATGTAGCTGAAAAAGAATTGATTGAGTTGTATTAATTTTAAGTTCTATGGTTTTCTATCATTTTAACAACACAGGTAAAAGCTTGAGTAATCCTGGCAATGGCTTTACTTCACCAGACCTGTAATGTATTGTATGATTTTAATAAACTATTCATATTCTAATCTTGTTCATGCCTTTCCTTCTGTACTGCTGAACAATTATATACAGTCGAGTTTAGAAAAACTTTGTTTTTCATTAACATTGTATTTAATGCACTTTTAGCTTGTACAAAAGTTCCTTTATCATCAGCAGTCTCAAAATGCTCAGAGTGTATGAGGAGAAAGTTATAGTAAAAGACAATGACACAAATTGGATCCCCTTTTAACAAATGTTTGCTCGTTTTGTTAATCCTCCGTTGGCCTTTGTAACCTGATGATGAAGAAACATTTAGACAACTGTAGCTGAATGTGCATTGATATAATATTGCTTTAAAACGATTGTTACTTTTACTGTTTTTTGCCATTTAAAAGTGAAGGGATGCAAAGTTTTGCCCTCAACTGTATGTAAATTCTTTCCTTTAAATCTTTATTGCACTGTAAAAGTTTATTTAACTTACCTGAGGCATTAATTGATTAAGAAGAAATGTCCATCAACCGACCAACCAAACTGAAATAAACTTTGCTAGTTAGTTGGGTATTTAGTGCATTTGCTTGTATCCACTTCAGCCAACTTTAAAGTCTTTTGTAAGTTTTGGTGTTGAAATGTTCTGTTTTTCATCTCACAGTTTACATGCAACTTGAAAATACACGTAACAGGTGGACATTTAGTTCCTGAACAGAATAAAATGGAACGAAGTGGAGAAATGGAAATATGATCTGAAATGTGTCATTAACTACTTTGACAAGAGGAAAACGGCATGATGCTCTTCTGACCAAAGTCTTTCAGGTAAACCAAAGTCTTGTGTCTTCTGAAATGATTAAAGGCAATGAAACCAAATAAATGTACTCACACAAACAATGTCTGTAATGATACAGAAGAACAGGGTGCACATACTGCATAATATTGTAAATCTGTAATATGTATGTATATTTTTTTTTCATAAAGGCAGCAGTCACTTCTCAGCCCTCACAGAATAAAATAAAGGAAACGCCTATTCACATAGTGACAAAAAACATTTAAAGAGAAAACTGGACTGGTGGCGGCAATTTCACTTTAGCAGCTCGGGATGCCCACATTCAGCAACATGACCCAGGTGTGCAATAATGTTCTTGATTGACCTAATGTAACAAGTTTGACTCGAGTGGCTACATTTTCTCTGCTCAAGGTAATTTTTCCTGAGTTGCAGCTTTAAATCCTGTAGTGAGGCTTTGTTAATTAGCTCGGTGCACAGAGTGAGGCTGGCAACGCTCTGCTGCTGCACACAAATGCACACACATTTGGGCACTAGCGGCCAATCTTAATAAAAGAAATGACACGGGGCGGAGGGGGAGGATGCGGTCACGCAGATGTTGCTACGGTAACAGCAGCGAGCGAGGGCTGGGAGCTGGAAGGCAGCAGGTTAGAAAAGAGAAGTGAGGAAGACGACATTCAGCGCATTCAAATGCGTCCTCGCTCTCTCCCTGTTGATCCCGTGTCATACCCAATTACCACTGCAGCGAGGGGAAGGAGGGAGAGAGAAAAGCGAGAGCATGCAGAGGCCTCGTGGGGGGGGTCGAACAGAGAATATAGGAGTGTTCTGGTGTGTGCTTGTACCTTTCACTGAGATGCTGCACGTGCATCTCAGTGCCAAGGTAAACGCCCACGCCTGTCACTTTACGTTTACAAGGGTAAGTTTGCAAAAATTTTATCTGCAGCCTAAAGAGAATGTGTGCAAGACCCGTGAAGATTTCAGGAACACAACTGTAATAATGTAACCGCACTGTATGAGACTTGAGTCGGTTCCTGTATTATGTAATGGTCGGTGTGTTTGTGTACATTGTAGCTTAATGTTTCACACACCTGTCCACTCACAGTTTAAGCCAACAATCGGTATTTAAACAAAGAAACAACTGACATTAAAAATTCACATATATTTACCTAATAATAAAACTTTGTTGTAACGCTGCAGGGGTTTGTTTGTGGTTAGCCCACCATCACACGGGACAGGATTGTTACAGGGACCTGGGTCTGCGTCATAGGGCCACTGTCCCCTTGGTGTCACTGTTAACTTTTCGATGCTGCAAAAAATAACACAGTGCAGACACTGTCTTTGTTGGCTCACCCACAGTTTCAGCTCATAAACCAATGCACAAGTGCCGCTGTGTTCACGGGGAGGACTCAAACCACAACTGGTGTTTAGGGCAGGTGTGTAAAAGTGAATCACACGTAATCAACAGTAGGGGGCGACAACTTGTAACAAAGTAGCAAATCCTGCTTATTGGGGCTTTAAAGCTGCCTGTTATTTCAGTTTTTAATGTGTAAATATGCATAAGAATTAAGTAACCTCAAGTGACCCAGGCAAAGCGGACCAGTTATTTTGTCCCCAACTCCTCCTATCCCAGCGTTTAGGCCAATATTATTTGGAAAGTCTGGTTTAGCTGTAGGATGATATTTTTTTGTTGTCGTTCACGTGTGCAGGGAGTCGCAATGTGCGACTGGAGAAGGTTTCAAGTGTTCAAGCTCTATGTGCCCAAAATAGGAAGCGTGCAGTATATATATATATATTACACCCGATGTTAATTGTTTATCTACACACACACACACACACACACACATGCCACAAGGGAAATCAGTGAGCCCCTCTTATCCGTCCCCTTAAGATTATGAGAAAAACTGACTCTATCCTGTCTGTGTGTGTGGAGCTCTGCAGAGGTCTTTTTCAGCACATTGCTCCTCCAATTAAACACTTCCACTTTTCTTAATGCCATTAGAGGGTGAGGAGGTGGCTGAGGGAGTGAAAAGAAAAAAAAAACAAACTGGCCAGGAAGAGAAAGGTCTGCTTAACCTCTGCGGTCTGACGGAGCAAGCGAACGCACAGCGAGAGGAGGGTTTAATCCCTTTGTAGTAGCCTGGATTAGTCCTGCGATTTATCACTGCCTCGCTCTTCTCTCTGTCATTTTCTTTCCTCCCTCGCCTTTCTTCCTCTCTTCTTTCTCTCAGTAATGCGTTTAGTACTGAGTGGCTTAATGCCATTTAATGTGTTGACCTCCCTTTATCTGCCTATTGTCAGTACTCTTATGGGCAAAAGGGCTCCTATAGGGATGTTTCCGTGGAGCTTAAATGGAACTGACATCAGTGTGTTTGGGTCTGTTGGTGTAAGAGTCACACCAATCAGACAACCCACCAAAGAGTCTTTGAAGAGAAAACCTGCAGAATTTGGTTGATTGTTGTCAGAGCTGGCACTGTGAGTAAAATGTATATATGAGATATTATTGTTTGGTTTTTCTTGTTTTTTGTCAAAAATAATGCTTGATCATTCAATTTTGACGGAGACGTGGTGAACGAAAGGAAAAATTCAACACGTCATGATGTCGTCTTTATTCTCTGTAATGATGTTACATCATTAATTAAATTGCACTTCCAAGTTTGATGAACATAACCAATAGTTTGCCGTCCAAAATTCGCTATGTACACAATGGGACCAGACCTGGCACCTCTCTAGAGGCTTTGCCCAGTCATTGTATCTTATTATTTGCAGTGATGTAACTTTGCCTAAAACTACTGGACACATAGTTGTTTCTTCTTTCCACTTTCCACTATGCAACAGTGCAATACGCACGTGGACTCTGAAATGAGCCAAGCGAGTCTCAGCTAATCACGTCCTGCCTCCACTCCATGCTTAACATACAAACATGAGATTTGAAATTTAAATCATCTCCATCTCAGAGTGCGAATGTTGAACCACAAATGATGCAGCCCCTCCCTGGACCATCAGGGTAAAAGCAGCAATTTAGCTTGACTTGTAATTGTAACTCACTTCCTGGGCAGTGCAATTTTTGGAAATCGTGGAACGGCGGTGACATGCATCACTCCCTCAAGGCTCAGAATCTTGTCAGCAGCGTCTGAGATGGCTTGTGTGACAGACAGACGAATGGACGGAGATTGATCTTCAGTCCACCATCCTTGTTAAATTTGAACAAACTGACTACCACTCACCCGCTGTCAAAATGTTTGCTCCTCCAGCCACTGTCAGGTGGCTCACATTAAATGGCATCCACCTTGTTAGGGAAAAAAATTGGGACTTGCTGCCTCCTTGTTAAATTGTAGTGTTTTTAGGTATAGTAGTGAATGGGAAAAGGACAAAGCAGCTCTCCTGCAGCCTTGTTAAAATGGGACAAATCTTTATGCTGAGCAATGTTTGGGTTAGGAGACGAGTTTATTTTCAATCTTAAATTCAGTTTATAATTCTTTAAATTTTCTTTCACTTAACTATAATAACCACAAAGGCCACTTAGTGGCCGTTCTGGAGCTGTACAGGTATTACCAACATTTTCTAAGCTTGCCAAGCTATAAGGACTCTTGTGTATTGATTTTATTTTGGCTTGTTTTTTTTGTTTTGCTCTGAATAATACGCCACTCTCCTCCATTAGGGCTGATGGACAATAAAATGGAACATCTCGCACTGTGTCTCATTCAATTCAGAAAATTTAGTTTCGCTTGAGTGCTGGAAAATCCGAAATAAAGAACTTCCTTCTCTTCAGTCAGACATACTCTCAGTTCCTAAGCACCTATATGTTTTATTTTTGCCACTGCAATCAGAAATAGAGTGGCGGAAATGAGGCCTAAACTCGGAATTCAGTCAGAATTTAGTTTATTTTATGTTCAATGTGTATATGTGCTCAATGACAATAAAGGTTGCAATTGTTCTTCTTACTCTCCCAAAGTGTATAGGTTGAGTTTTTTATATAGGTTTTGGGTTAAAGGCCTGAACTAAGAACTGTGCCCATCTGTGTTATTTGAACTACGTGTCACAAAAACTGTAACTAACTATGTTGTCAGGAATATTAAATGTCGTCATGTCAGACAGAGAAACTCCTTTACTCACTAAACCATGTTTACAGCCTCTCAGTTTATAGCTTGTGATTACTCGCTTTATCGGGTCACTATAGGAATAAAACCTTCCTCAGTGAGTTGGTGCAACAATTTGGTCCCGGCTGAATTATCTCAACAAACGCGCGGCGGATCACCATGAAATGTTGTATACACATTCATTGTCCCCTGAGGCTGAATCCTTAAGACCATCGCTTTCCCCCCAATAGGTTGTGTATTCCCTGATTTTTGATCCTCATGCTTCCAACAAGATGAATTGAACCGACTTGGTGTTTTGAATAGTACAACAATCATTTCAGAATTTCCATTTGTCCAGGTTGTTGGTTTATGATCAAACCCCTTCAACTCTATGGACAATACCATTCAACTATGGCTTCCACAAATGATGTTAATATGCATCGAACTAGTATGATTCCGTAGTTATTTTTAAACATTATTAATTAATATTAAAGTTTATGTTTGCCATTCACACCATGTGGTGGGTTTAGGGAAAGGCTGTGATATGGTTAAAGTTCAAAGTGACAATGGGTTTTCGTGTGCTCTGTAGTTTTCTAGAAGGTTTCTTTAAACTGTAATATTGATGATTTCTTTTGGTGTGTGTGTGTGTGTGTGTGAGTGTGTGTTGGCAAGCATGCCTGTATCTTTACTGCGATCAGATCATAAGGATAATTAAACAAGGCCGCTGCATAGCGACTCGCGTTAATGAATGTGGAAATTAAACTGGGTCTACGTTGATGACCTGCTTCATTATAGGGGAGCGTCTCACTTTGAGGTGCATAACGCTGCATGTGGGTGTTTAAGTGTGAACGAGATGTTCGGCGTCATGTGACCGTAGGAAAGAAAGAGGAAGAGTTTGTGTTGTACATAAAGTTTGTTGTACGTGGTAGGTTAAGCCTGACCGGTGGAGCTGCTTTAAAGTGTTGACTGTATCACTGCTAATAGTCTCAAACTCACCAAAGACTGTAAATAACCATTCTTACTGTTATTTACCTCGGTAGGGACCAACCACCGACATGGACACTGAAGTCGGAAGACTTGTGAAAACAGTCTGTCCTGAGGTCCAGTTCACAGTATTTTGACAGAAGTGTTTTTAAAGCTCAGTACAAGTGATGAACTGTGTTAAATGTAAGCAGCTGTGGCTCGATCCGTCTCTCATCTACGGGTTTGTGGTGTGATTACCGCCTTCTCCTAGTCTTGTCCTTGGACAAGACACTTAAACCCCCAGTAGTAGCACCATCTATGTGCAGCTGTCCAACAACAAAGTCCCCTGAGGATTATGTTAATATTATAATTTTAATATGCGTGAACACATAGAGTTTGACGTGTTATAGCTATGTTGCTTGAGACACTTTTTTTTAATTATTATTTTGCTGCAGTCACAACTGACTGAGTATTTGGTTTATTGTACTGTTCGTGTATTTTCTATGTACTCTCCTGATTGTAATTGATTGTAATTTATTAAAAACCTATAATGTAATAGGCAAATGACAGTAATTCATAAACCCACATCGGTATTGATTAGAAATTCCAAGAAAGACAAACAATAATTCTTAATTCTACACTAAATCACATTATGTCTGTGCTTCAGAGTATGGAAATTGTGTAGAAATGTCATTTGTATTTATTTATTTATGTCATTTGTGAGTGTCGCTGCTTAGACTATGCCGTTTTATA
Organism: Channa argus; assembly: GCF_033026475.1. Classification (NCBI taxonomy): domain Eukaryota; kingdom Metazoa; phylum Chordata; class Actinopteri; order Anabantiformes; family Channidae; genus Channa; species Channa argus. The sequence goes on from NC_090209.1 coordinate 21,483,766, forward strand.
GCGTGAAGTATGTTTGAGTTGTTAAAATCCTAAATAAGAATGTTTGATTGTTGATTCTGCACATACACGAGCAGCACATTAGCAGAAGATGGGTCATGTGAAGGCATAACACACGTCTTTCTGTCCTGCATATATGGCTCAGAGATCCTTCTGTAATTTGTTCGGATGCTTTATAATTTTTGCTGCCTTTACTGTCAGATCCCCATCGGTGTACGTGCCGCCTCACTGGGTCCAACAAAATCCTTGGCGTGTGCAGTGTTTCTGTCAGAGAGGCTCATGCTGTGAGCCTGTGACCCTGCATCCTCTGCAGACAGCTGATCATGACTGCGTGCACTTTATCCCTGTAAGCTGCACAATCCTAAAGATATTCAGACATGGTCGAAAAATTCTGCAACGACTCTCCTGGCTGGTTTGTCCGAACCGGGAGATGATTCAGAAGGAACCTTACGTGACCTCAGAGATGCTGTCAGCTCCTGGGTGGCACTTTGGATGTCACTTTACTTTTACAGGTGCCTTTAACCTTAGCAACGCTGTGAGACGCACAGCGAGAATTTCTCAATGTCCCTACATCACAAAAAAATCCTCTCTTGAAAGAGACACTGAAGCCTTCGATGAGTGTAAACTTTCTGAGCGAAAACTGGAGGTGGAACAGAAAATAGGAAAATATGAAAGAGGTGTAACATGAAGTGATGATTCTGTAGGTTGGACTGAATCTGTTTTAGAGCTGCAAAATAAATCTTATGAAGTCTCATTTCCAAAGTTTTAATGATGTTACCTTTGATCCTAAAATGTGTGTTGCCCTTTAACGGGAGCTCTGTTAAAAGTGTCAATGTTTAAACTGTGACCCCGACACACCGTGTAACACGCGCACAGCCACCCAGGACTACTTTCATACACCGCTTGATGTTTCTCTGCCTATAAGCAGACGGCGGCAAGGAAAAAAATAGTCTGATGTTAAGGTGATAACGTGTTGCTAACAGCAACCACACAGATGTATTAAATGAAAGTGTCGACCAGAAACCTTGACATCTCTAGTCATTAATTCTTTTGAGAAAGTGATGAAGTGATGCTGCAAGTGGGAGGGGATGAAGAGTTTGTGGCAGCTCACGTGGACACGCAGTCTTATATCATGCTCCAATTTTCTTTTTATATAAAACTATGTGTAGTGTCCTGTAATTTCAGCATTAGAGATGTGGTATGTTCTGCTGATGAATAAATGATCAGGGACAAATATGTAATTATTGAAATGCTGAATCTTGAATTTTCATTTAAAGGGCGACTTCGCCAAGTTTCAACTTGCTTCCTATGGCTTTAGTTTAGGGTATAAATGTACATTAATAATTTCCCTCTGATTTCCTTATATTACAATCTTTCTCCAATTCTCCCTGAAAAACTCACCCAGTGGACCTTTTCATCTGGGGGAGCTTTGGAAAAGCAGGTTGACCATGATTACAAACACTATAGTGAGCAACATAATAATCTGAACTCCAAGTGATGTCATCTGGAGGCATTTTTCAGCTAGAAGTAGCGGGGGGGGGGTGGCTGTTGCAGGTTGAGAGGCCTGCCACCAATCCAAAGATCAGCGGCAGGATTCCCTGCTCCCCAGTCACTGTATCTTATTATTTGCAGTGATGTAATTATTCTTTTTGGGAAGCACAGCACCGACATATTCTCATCATAGTTAAACTGGACCTTTGTTCATTCATTCTCATTCACACAGACATTTGTAAAGAAACATCATATGAAGAAATGCAGCTTAGGGATGTGACTCCACATTTTTGTAATGGTGGCCCTTTTTGTTTTGAGGTAGACGTTTTCATTTACAATTATTTAAATCCCTGCTGCAGTGGACGCTAGCTGGTCAACCCTGTGTGTGTTAGAAATGATGGTCCCAAATTACGCAATTGTTTTCCCAACTGTAGCGTGGTGGCCACATTAACGCTGGCCGGGTTACATTCGGAGGCAGCACCTTTTGTGTTATACACGTTTAGATCCAATCATAAGTGAAGATATGTATATGCATTTATTTGAACAGCGCTGCATCAGACTGGATAACTCGGAAAATTCTCTATATAATATTTGTTTTATCAGAACAAGTTCTGCTTATTATTATATATCATAAATTGGATAGTGGTGCCAAATTTACCCAGAAGATAGTGGAATATGGTCTCCGCTTACCTGCACCCTAAAAAATCCATTATTAACAAGGAGCCAGAAGCCAAAACCTCTATTTATTAGGTACCAGCCAGTCTCATGCTCCCTCAAACTGCCCCCTGGACATGTCATTATTTACCCAATTATTACAAGACTGCATTTTTTATACTGCTATATCCACAGCTTTCGAAGCAAGCTCTATTTAATGATGTATGACGGTGTCTGGTTTGCCTCTCCCTATAGTCCTGATTGGCAGAGAAGTACTTGACACAACACCAAGAGGAAAAACACTCATCTTTCTCACTCGATCCCTAGCGTTTTAGACCTTCTTGGTTTGTTCGAAATTTTCCTCGCGTTGTGTTTTTCTCTGCGTGTGTCTCTGTGGGTGTGTTGAAGAAGAAAGGGAGGTTTTTACGTTTCATCGCAAAAGGACACGAGCGTGTTTAGGGTTCACATTCTGTCTCTTATTGGAGGTGTTTTGTGTGTGGAAAAGGTTTAGATAACACACAAACACACAAAAAAGCTCTAGGAGTGGATGAATATTTCAGATTTTGCCCCCAATCCAGTCAAACAGTTAATCATGTCAGGCTTTACTTTGTCCCATTTCCACAAATATGCTAAATGAGTTTTGTGGGATAAAAAAAACCCTCTGGGAAAAATAGCTCTGTGATTTCGTCCTCTGGCCTTCGAAATTTGTGAAGGCCAGCTTCATTGTAACACGTATGTGCAATATGTATATCTGCTCGATGACAATAAAGGTTGGATTTCTTCTTCTAATTGGGGCTAAGTCTTATCAAAACCTTGTAGTATTTTTCCAGCCTAACAAGAGGTTGCTATGGCGATGTGCCAGTAGCCAACAGAGGTCTAAAGCACAATTGGAGAAATAAGAAAATGTCTTTCAAGCTGGAGACTCCAGATCGGCTTCTAACACTCACGCATGTGAAGGAAATGTTTATAAAAATCTGCTTTGTTGCACTTGTGTGTGATCCAGCCTCAACTTATTTTAAAAGAGGACCAAAAGGAACAAAGCCTTTGCTCTTTCTGCACCCAAAAATCGCCTTTATTGTGAATCTGGACGTCCTGTTTAAACTTCGGGATCAATGTTTAAACACACATAAACCTCTTACACAAAAGTAAAACTGTATAACAGCTGAAAAAAAAGGATTCCGCACTGCGACCTTTTTCGGTTTAAAGCTGCAAACATCGGTGCAATTTGAGTGAAACCTCCCATCAAGTGTGCTGCAAACTTAAGCCCATCACATAATCCTGCAAAACTGAAGCAAAACTAACCAGATAATTTCTAGCTGCGACACACGTTGGAGGAATGCAATTTTCTCCTGGAGAACGCTATTGAGTCAGAAGTAAAGAAATATATTGGTTTTTGACTCAGAGGCTCAGACTTGCCAAACATCATATTGCACTTTATGGTTAGATCTTGCAGCACATATCGGATCTGTAGGCAAACAAACTTCACTGCAGAGCTTTAATGAAATCTGAGCAATAACAGCACAATGTTTTCTCCCCGTGTTCAGTAGCTGTGCATAGCAGATCAGTCCTCTGCTGAAATGGAACTTTGCCACCGATGCCTACAGGTTTGGGAGGTCGCTAGTTCGGTCCCTGTACAGCAGGGCAGAAATGTGGGTGGGGCAAGTGAAAAACAGCACAGTCTCCTCCCTCGTGGACATTACTGTGGTGCCCTTGAGCCATCTCCACATCTGCGGAGCTGCTCAGTGCTCAAGACCGAGACTGTGGTTGTACCGGGCAGCTTCCAGCTGTGAGTGTTTGCAAGAAAGGGGATGGTGCCTCTCACTAGAAATCTTCATGCAGATGGAAGTTGTTCTCATTAGAGATTCCAGCTTAACCGTTTACGTGGATGCCGTTCTGATCAGTTTGCAATGCCAGAAGTGGTTCTGCTCACTGTGAAGCATTTGGTCTGCTGGAATTTTTAGAGAATACGATATTTTTTCTTCCAGCTCTGGGGGTTTATTCGATAGAAGAACGAGAACCATGTGTAGTGGCACTCATATTTAGTTTGTGCTGGTCTCTCTCATTAGGCAGCAAACTCAGAAGCACATGCTGCTCCTGCAATGTTTAAACAGGAGGACGTACACTTTACAACATGTCAAGGCTGGAAATTTTTGTACATGGCTAAAATAAAACCACCCATCAAAGTCAAGTGAAAAAATTAATTCTGATTAGGCCATTCTGATCTGACAGCTAGTAAATCTAGCCTGAATGAATAAAGATTATAAAAATAATAATGGTTTTGTCCTGTTCACTGTTATTGGTGCGTCCACTCACGTCTGACACCGAGGACACCGAGGAATTTGTAGAATGTTAGTATTATTATAAATAAGATCAGTGTTTTATCTGTTATTGATACACTTTTTATACGCTGAAGCCAAAATCCTTTAAGGACGCATGGAAAACTCGTGAAGCATTAACCAGAGTTTTACCTTTCAGCAGGATATTTTCAGCAGTTTTAATGTGATGGCAGATGTTTTAAAAATGTTTAAAAAAAAACAAACATCACAAGCAAATGTCAGGCTTTAGTGTCAATCTATCAGAATCAAACGGTAAAAGCAATGCTGGAACTGCACACGACACGTGTAGTAATTATTTAACAGTGTATGAGTATCAAGCTCAACTGGAGGAGGCGGCACAGTCGCAGACAAGCTCCAGTGTTCGGTTTCCATCACACCGCTGGTGTTATTTGCACGTTTGCTTTGTTTGTCTTTGCGTGGCAGTTGTGAGCACGGACATGTTCAGAAACCGCCAAATAAGATGAGTGCAGCTCTCCGTGTGTGTGACTTCGCAGTGGAAACCAGTCTGATGCACGTACGCGTCGGCGAGATCATGTTGGGAACAATAGATGGCAGCCTTTGCTTTAGTTTACAGCTCACACACATACACATGTAATGACTTACAGTATAACCCTGAGCTATCTGCATGCTGCTGTATTTTTTATTTATATAGCAGAGATTTAAAACAGCTCAAATCTGGACAAATAGAATATTTGAAAAAGGAATTTAAGTATTTAACCTCAAGTAAAAATGATGATTGCCACAAAGCTGTTTAACATAAGTTGTTAACCCATCCAACCTACTGAGACATGTATGCACAGCAACTAAGGGGCAACCTGGAGGCAGCTGGCAGATAATTAATCACACGAGCTTAAAATCCATGAAGAAATTACGTAGAGTTAAACCTTGACTCTCAATTATAAATTGATCTCTTTTGAATTTTTTTTTTTTATCAAGCACATGCTGTTTTTTTTCCCCCTTCAGGTTTTTTTTTTTAACTTAAATTGACCATGATCCTTTTAACCATGCAGCATCTCTGTGTTGCAGGCTCTGATCATTTCGCTCATTACAGATCTGCCTTTGCTCTGCACATTAGTCATACTGGCCTAACAGCCACTGCTCTCCTAAAGAGGTGAGGACGGGGGGGATGAACACTTGCAATGCTTTGAGTTGTGCTTTGAGTCAACAAAATCAGATCTCGTTCGGCCGTGCAGCCACACAAGGAGGTGAAAAAACTGAAATCAGTGAGGAAAACGTCTTATCCTCTGTTCCCGTATTTGAGTTTAACACGATCACAGGTGCTTGACGTGAGGCTTGTGTGAAGCTGGCTTTGTGTTTTTCAGTGTGTACAGTCTGTGGGTCTATGCGAAAAACTAACGCAACAATACGCACACACATAACGATGGAAAATGTGTGTATTGAGGACGAAATGCTGTGCTGTCATCCCCCATTCACTTCTACAGCAGTGGACTCTGTGCCACCCAGCCAAGTAACCACTAATGGGGATTTGATTGACAGCCAGGGACACAAAGACCATCGCTGTGACTCACTCCTCCAAATGTGTGTGTATGTGTGTGTGTGCAAGGAGTCAGTGGCTCCAGGTAGAGAAGAGACAAGATGAGAACGGAATGTTGGGAGTTGTGTCTTCGCTACAGTCTGGCACACACTAATGTAAATGTACCTTGGCTACTGTAGCAGTGTGTACTGGTTTACAGTAATCTGTCTCTCTACTTGAGACAGAATATGAGACGGAATATGGGGATAGACAATAGAGGGGCACAGAAAGGAAAAAGTGTTTTGAAGCCACTTTTCTTCATGCAGTAAATTGTAATTCCAGGAAACATCCAAACTACAGTTATGTTTTGTGCAAAAATCAAACATGAGACACACGAGGCTTCACAGCCCCGGTATAAGAGTTTTCAGTAATCAGCGACTAAACGGCGAAGAAAACAATTGTAAATGGGGGGAAAATGAAAATGAAAATGCAAAACACTGCACCTTCTTTTTTTCTTTTCAGAGGAAAGCTAGCAGGAGGTTTGCAAAGCAATCATACCACATCTGCAGGGGGCTGATAACAGTTATTAATACCATTGAGTCTCTGAAACACTTTAAAGTCTCTTTTTGATTTGCAGTAAAAACTTGACCATTGGAATTTGAAGAAACACAGGAAAAATTCAACGTAAGTGAACGACTCAGTAGACAACAGAATCAGATGTGTCCTGATGTAAGATCACCTGTACCTCACTTGTTTGGCAGGTGCAGTTTACCCGCCTGAAATAAGACCACATGTGTGTCATGTGTCACATCTAACTTCATTTCCATGGACGACTCTGCAAAGTAGATTTGCGTCATTCAGTTACTGGATGTATAAGAAAGAACCAGGTAAGTAAACTTCTATATATATGTTTTGCTTGATTTGGTTTATTTTTTTATCCTTTATTAATTAATTATTTAATAGCAAAACAACAGTGAAATAACACAATATTTCAGCCAGTTGTGTCATCCAGTTGGTCAGTAATGTGGTTGCTCCTTACATACAGCAGAACTCCCAGTTGTCGTCGGAGCATCTGTTGCTAGGCAACAGGCATACAAGCCGAAAGCTGATGCTGTAGTAAGTATTTAGGATTTCCTATCCCGAGATAAGATTTGCTTCTCAAGCCTATTATACTCCAGCTATCTTAGGTTGAAACGTTTCTGTAACACAAAAACTGCCCATGTTTGGAGACAGAGTTTTGTTTTTTCTCCGATTCAAGGGTCTAAGGACAGAGGCCGTTGTATTTTACTCAGATTATAAAGTCACTTGAAGCAAATCTGTGATTTATTTTAGGAAATCAAAATTCCACTTGATTTGATTTGAGATATTCAGCACTTGATGTGAGCAAACACTGTTAGAGAACATGATGATGATCAGATCCAGCTGAACTACAACCAAGTGCTGTTGCCCTTTTAGGCTGCAGCTGTGAGACATGCTGCATGTCTGGCCACATCCTAATCAGTGATGTCACAGCAGGTGTTTCTAATCAGCCTTCCGGTCAGAACACCTGCTGTGACACCGGGAATTAAAGTTTGAACCCACACCAAGCAGCACAGCAGAAGCTGTCTGGCCTGTGTGGTTCTCTGTGGACGTCCCCTTTAAGATTCACTTTAGGTGAAGTTGCTGCAGCGTGAAGGAAGAACAATGCAGCGGGATGTGATGTATTATGTTCGGAGCGGTTTTCTTCTGAGAAAGGGGAAGTGTTTAAAGTAAATGCACATTCTGGCTGGAGTTACAATGCTTCTAATGCAATGAACCGATCCATTACTCAGAGCATTTTGTTTCAAAAGTTTGAATGCGCGAGCAGCAGCAATAGCAAGGTCATGTCTTTCATGCTGCTTACCAGAGGCAGTGGAGGCCCATCAATCATCTTTTATTTAGTGTAGCAGACAAGAGCTGTAAAGGTGGGTCTGGACACGATGCTTATGTCAAATTCAAAACAACTAGACAAGGAGCAAGCAACAGCATTAAGTGGATAAAACTGTGAGGAGAAATGCGGATGCGAAAATTCTAGTTTACCAGTAAGGTGCTGCCAAATGAACTGGAGACAATTATGATAAATACATAATTGCAGGTAAATACAGATGTGCACACGTCAGCAAAGACTCTCCACAGACAAGCAGGAAGATCGACAGCATCAATGCTGTCGGACTCCGCTCCATGAATGAATGAGGCAAAGCCCGAGGACCCCCGTGTTCCTCCGCATGTGGAGAAAAGCATGGAGGGAGTCAAGTTTCCGCGTTTGCTGTGGTGTCAGCAGCGAGTGCACGGACCCTGAGTGAGTCCTGCAGTGGAAATGGACGGTCCTGCTTGAAGGCGTCACTATTAGTGAGCGTACTTTGTGTGTACGATATGTACTTAGATCTCAATCCAATGAAAAATGAAAAATCAGAACAGCCTTACTTGCAGGTTTGTGTGTGTGCGTGCGTGCGTGTTGCCTGGTGTGATCTGAACACATCCAGCTAGTGTTTTCAGCTTTGAGGAGCGGCCTAATAATGCCCGCTCTTGTTTGGGCCTCACAGCCGATTTTGTGTTTGTCTTGGCCGTCGTCAGAGGTTGAGGACGGACGCAGATCCGCGAGGTTTTTCAGCGTCCCCCCCGTCACATAATGTGTGCGTTTCTCTGCGTGTGACATTTGACCCACGGACTCGTCCAGTTGCTGAACTGTTGGTGATGGGCTTGGCACAAGGAAACGGAGGCCACGTTTAGGATTAGAGTGAGAAATATTTATTAGTTTAGTTTCTACCATGGAGGAAAATGCCAGTCGTGACCAAAAAGCAATTTTTGGGCTACAAAAATCCTCTTAAAAATCAGCCTTAGTGCTGAACTTGTTAAGTCTGTCTCTGTGTTTCCCTCAATCTTTCCTTCTCTCTGGCTTTTCCTGCTCGACGTTAAGGGTCACTCTGGTGTAAATGAGAGCATTGTTCCAGAAGGGGAAGGCTGGCTTTGCGGAGAGGATTATCTGTTGGTGTTGAGCTGTGGGATTCAGTTGCTTCTGGCATATGAGCTGGTTAGCCTGCTGCATCACTAAGCTTGTTATTATTGTTTTGGGAGAAGGAGGCAAAGTTCTGAAGGAGAAAGTAGAGGGAAGGCGGAATAAGGGGGATAGAAAGTGTGAGAGGAAGTTAAAAAAAGGTTGAAAATAGGAGGGAGACTGTGTTTAAAGATGGGGTTAAAGTTCAGCCACATCTTTAATAATTGACTCTATTTTTAAGAAATGAAGACGATGAGTAACAGCAGAAGGAGAGGAAATCACTGCATTTGCAGAAACTGTCCAAGGATGTAGGTTTTTGGAGAAAAAAAATGCTTGGATGTGCTTTTTTTTCTTCCACAAGCAAAACTGGAATGAGAAACCTGAGGAAAAAGCTGAGTTATCGCCTCTCGAACAGCGGACAGCTGTAGACAGACAGAGTCTGACAGACAAGAACATGACTCCGTGAAGGATGAAGTCTTTATAGAGATACTGAACCCCGCAATCTCTCCTCTGAGAAACTTCAGTCCTGTGCGACTTTTCAGGCAGAAAATGGTTTAAAGAAGTGGACAACAGACACAGCTATGTGCAAATTATAGAAGTGCTTTACGGTGATAAGTCTTTTCATGCATTTTTTTTCTCGACTATGATACACGGCTCTTATGCAGGTACTTCCTGTATGCTGGTTTATATCAAATGCACAGGTGGTGTACAAAGGATTTTAACATGAAGGACAATGAATGCTGGTAAATCTGGACAGACAGACAGAGACATGCCGCTCAGCTCGTATGCTTGTTTGCATTTTAAAAACCATAGACAGTTGCAAAGCTCATTTAAACATGTTGTTGGACTCCAGAAGATCACAAAAGTCTCCTTCGACAGATCTAAGTCACTAAAGCTCAAAATACCAACCTTTGGAAACACAAAAAAATGGCTAAATCCATTTCAAAATGCAGACCGGTCCTAAACTAAAGTCTAGAAATAACGTGAACACCTGAGCTAAGTAACAACCTGCGTGCATCTCGTCGTGCTGCCATGTTGGTAGCACATGCTGCATTGCCTGAAGTCGATCTAGCTGCTTGACCTTTTGCGCTAATTGGCAAGATCTTGCCTTTAAAAACATAATGTCTCTGCCAGAAATCTTAGCGGTTCTTAATGCAGTAACACATTTAAGGACTAAATGGATCCATAATTCCACCGAAAAGAAAGAAAATACAACAGCCATACAACAGATGGGCCGGTAACAAAATCATGCAGGCTGCTGACATTTGTACAAAGCTAATGGTAACGGAACAAGATGAAAGGCTGTGGGTTGAACATTACACTTGTCTGTTTTTCATGATAATAGGCTCTGGGTGGGGATGTAGTGTGAAGGATAACAGTGTGTAACAGCTGGTGTTTATTTGTGCTGCACATAAAAAATAAAACTACAAAAAAAAACTGAAGGTTATATGACTGACACCCAGGAGCGTCTCTCACAAGGTGGCCATCAAATCCAGCAGCTGAAAGAAACAAATAGGAAAAAATGTCACAGCTAAAGTTCTTTCGTGTAATTTATGTGCACTTAATGTTCGCTGAGTGACTGGCTGGCTGGACTGCTGATGGATTCCTCTTCTTATCTCTCATCTCTCCAGCCTGTCAGCGTTTTGGACTGGGGCTGCTTCAGGTACTGTACTCTGCTGACACTGATGGTCGCCCCGTGCGCATCCCGTGCACTCAGGCTGAAAACTCGACCTGGCATTTTCCTGGAGCTGGATTGGAGAGGAGGTGGGAGGTGGGGGGGGTATGAATTGAGCAACAGTGGGAAAGCAGAATTCTTTGAGTGTACTGAATTTTGCTATAGAGACTGTGAAGTTGATGTTGCGCCGTGTTAACTGCTGCTGGACTCCATCTTGGGATATTTGTCTCATTCTCTCTGTTGATGAGTTGGAGGCTGTGTTTTTTCGTCACCGCATTAGTTCAGTGCTGCTGCCGTAGGTCAGTAAAGGACTCGATTTAGAAGTTTTTTGCACAGACCTAACTTTATGTTTCCTATTGTGTTATCTGAGCTGCAACTTTATGCAGAGACAGTTTCTAAAGTTTAAAAAATATTGTGTATTGTGTAAAAAATATGAAGTATTTGCACCAATTGTTGTTATTGTTGTAATGGCATAAAAGTGATTTCAATGTCAGTTGCTGAAATAACCTACAGTAGGTAAACGGGCCTTGAGAGTTCAAGTCATTTGACGCCATTCGAGAAATGTGTCGGTGGACACTGGCAGATTGAATCCGTGAAGTCAAAACTATGTGATCTCTGACGCGGGACATCAAATGCAGCGGAAGTCGCTTGGCCTCATTTTTTTTTTCTTTTAAAGTTTTAGGAAACAATTATTTAAATAAAGTCTTTATTTTGAAAAACAAAAGAACAATTGATACACTGATTTTCCTCCAGTGGCCACCGTATACTGTGATGGGATTTATTCGCAGGGCTTAACGGAGTAATCCCTACCTGCAGGAGTCACCTTTGTAGGCAACTACATATAGTACTCACTGTGTACACTCCAATACACCCAGCAGTGGAAGAAATCTGACCCTGAGCTGCAGTATGAATCGAACCAGGACTGTGTAAACATAAATCTACAGCCACACTAGCAGTTCTGGTGTGTTCTAGGCTAAATGCTTTACAATGTGGGGATCGAAATTCCCAAATTCCTCCCGAGGAACATAAAATCTCTTGCTGGTGGCACTACGTGTAAACCTTACCTTCTGGGGGACCGTGAATGTACACGGCTCTACAAAAGTATTGGAACGGTGAGATCAAATTCTCTATTTTTGCTGTAGCCTGAAAACATTTGGGTTTGATCCAAAGACTTACAGGTGTGTTTTGTTTCCCAAGTGTGTCCTATGGCATTGATTAATGAAACAATACACAGCATTGAATTTGGGTTTTGCCTGTTTACACTTGATTTATAGTTAAGAGGTCTAACCAACATGAAGATGGAAAATCAATCAGAGCCATTGGACAAACATTGGCCAAAGCCAGTCCAACCATTTGGAATGTCCTGAAGAAGAAACAATCCACTGGCCTACTAAGTAACACATTACGAACGGGTAGACCAAGGAAAAGAACAGCACCTGATGTCAGAAACATTGTGAGAGTTGTAAAGAAAGTTTCTGTCATCAGCAACTACCTCCAGGGGGCAGCAGGGAAGGTATCACAGTCTACTGTTCGCCAAGACTTCACGAACAAAAGATGCAAAGCACTCATTAGCAGGAAGTATGGAAGGGCCAGGCCGAAAGGATCACAAAAGAAGAATGGAAAGGTCTGGTGAGGTCAATGGGTCACAGGCTGTTGTTGATGTAGTTATTTCAAGCAAAGACTTTTCAACTAAATATTAAGTCCTCGAATAATATTATTCACTTTAATCTATTTTAAGTTTAGTTCAATAAGTTCCAATACTTTTGCTCATATGGAAATCGGGTGGGTTCACACCAAAGGTTCTATATTCAAACTTGTGTATATGTATGTATATGTGTATGTATCAGATGCAGGTGTAAATACCTGGAAGTAAAAGCTGAAACGTTGATTTTTCGTCGCATAATTATCTTTTGATGTTGAACCCAAATGATTTCAGTCTACAGCAAAGATAAAGGAATTGGCCTCACTGTTCCAATACTTTTGGAGGGAAGTGTTCATCTTACACTGTAGTTACTGTGTCTAAAAACTACTGTACAGTCATTGTATCGAAGTGAAAGGTAAAAATTGTAATAGTCACATGAAATAAGTGTCTCAGTACTTAATTTGACTTTTTTCGTCCATGGGTCCTGCTAGCGGTTTTGAGAAGTATTGTTCCACAGGGAAGGAAACGAAGTCTAAATGGCAGTCATAATTGGCTTAATGTATTTGGGGGCACATGTGGCTGATTGACGTATCTCGAGCTGTAACATTTAGCTCTACCCAGGGTGGGAGACCCTGTTGCTCAATTTTGCTCAGTGAGGGAGGAGGTATGAGTCATCTGTCTTTTTCTTTTTTCCACCCAAACACTCACGTTAGCTCCCTTCTCTCTCTCCCTCTCCACTCGTCCCTTCGTCTGGAATTAATGCAGAATGTCAAAGAGGCGCAGGAGATTGGGAGCTGCCAAGAATGGAGACTCAGGTGACTGGAAATAGACACAGACAGGGGGGGAAATCAAGTCTTTTACATTGAGCACATGTAGGTTGTTGCCGTTAGCTTCCTTGCTTTTGCTGTGTGTGACACTAGCGCGCTGTTGTGTGCTTAAATCTTGGCAAGGTTGACATTCATCCGGGAATTCAGATAGTATGGAATCGGTAATGGCAACTGAGTTTTTTGGCTTCCGGAACGCACCGCCACAAAAAAACGAAACAGGCTGAATACCGGGAAATAGCTTCATCTGCGTTGTCAGATTTCAAAAAGAGCTTCTGTAACACCCTGTAGACAGGTGAAAATGAAAGTAATGTGTACCTGTTCACCTTGACGAAGGTGGAAATGAAGTTGAAAATAGGTCTCCAGTGAAGTAATGGGATCCAAGCGTATATCCCACTCTGTATCAGCAGTTTTGGAAAAAATATCTAAAAAAGTGGCCTGCACACGGAGCTGATGCTGTCCTCACTTTATTTAGCACAGCTATGATGTTTCAAGGTCTGATCCCAGAAAGAAAAGGGAGACCAAGAGACAAACACTGATAGGGGGGGGGAGGGGGGACATCAGAGGGAGACGGGGACAGTGTGCTTCCTTGGGTCAGAGCTGTTATATGAGCGTGACATCTCCGTCAGAGCTGCTCGCGCTGTGCGCTCCAGGTCTTTAGCGTTTCTTTCTTCAGGTCCGTGCATCCCAAAAACATGTCCCCCCCATCTTTGGGGGTTCAAAATTTCAACAAGGTTATTATTGAGCCAGAGTGCTTTGTTTATTTTGGACCGAGCCAGACCGAGTTCGTAGCCCTGTGTATATTCCCCAACTAGTCCTTTGTTAAAAGCTTAAACTATACAGTTTGTCTCTACGTCAGTGGTTCAAACCCACCCACCTGAGGACCATTACCTCAAACCATCTCTTGCTCTTCCAATTTCCTCATTTTGCAAAAATACCTAAGTTAATGAGTGAACGAAGAAAAGAGTGATGCAGTAAACCACAGTGTATTAAGACTGTGCTGATGCTGCAGCCTCGGTAGGATGCAGCTTAAAGGTACAGTACGGCTCGTTGCAGAGCAATGTCTGCAGCCCCAGCTCACATCAGATACAGAGGATGAATAATGAATGCACAGACAGTCAACCTTTACGCAGCTCCAGAGACCTGTCGGCCAGTCAGTCAGTCAGCCATGCAGCTGGCTCTGGTTAGCCAGCCTTCAGTGACGCCCTGGCTCGTTGTCCTGAGCCCTATCGTGACCGCTCGTTGACGTATATTCGCTTTCTCTCCTCCCTGTTCTTCCTAACGTCCCTCTTGTTCCCCTATGACCCCACCCAGCAATGCTGCCCACCCAGCCAGCGCTCATGTTCTCCCCTTCTCCTCTTCATCTTCCTCGTGTGTAAAAAGGGCAGGCCTGTCACAATAGTTTAGCCAGAATGCGTTGTTTTTTCGGGGGCACCGACAGGGTCAGCTGACCCCAGCTGTGTATTTGATGTCAGGAAGGAGAACGGGAAGATTCATACCACAAAGATCCAATATCGCCTGAATGTTTGGCAATGATTCTTTTTTCTGTAGTTTTAGACGTCAAAATGCAAACATTCAAGCTGTAGAAGTTATATGGAGAGGAACAGAATGAATGGCACTGAATCTGAGGGGGCAAAACATGTGCCATGTGTAACATGTGTAGTTTTCAGTTTTAATACATCCAGGCGATTTCATACACTAGATTTGTTTGAGAAGGCGCAGAGGCAAACAAATCCAGGAAAATCAGAACACCTCACACTGCTCCTCTTCAAGCTACAACTCCAAAGACGCTTGGTAAACTGGGGAGGAGGAATCCAGTTTTTTGGTTATTGTTGTCGCTGGACTGGATTTGAACACAAACGTCAGTTAAAAAACGCTGCAACAAAGAAATGTTGAAGAAGCTCGGATGCAAATCCATTTGTAGTTAAAACCTTTGCACTTGTTATTCAGTAAATTCAAAGTTCCGTTGGTAGAACACAAGCAGCAGCTTAAAGCGTGCGAGGCAGTGAAAACTTGGACCAGAAGTTCGTAGCCTGTGGCACAGGTTGAACACCCACACACACATGAAACCAAAATATCAAGCTACATTACAAAAATTCAACATTGGCTGTTTGATCCACTGAGGTTTACACATAACAGTGGACAGTGTGTGTTTATGCTCCTGAACCAAGCACCCGTTGTCCTGTAATGAATTATTCGGACCACTGGGTAGTTTGGTGGCCGTTTGAAGCCTTTACACTAATCCCATGCGTTTCCAGCATTTTCTGGTTAAAATAATAAAAAGCTCCAGTGTTTCAGCAGGCCTCATTATGTCACTATCATTTTTTTTTATCCACTTGACCATTTTTGTTACTTGTGATTCCGAAAGAACCATCGCTATTACGCCAGGGTTGGGGTTAATTTGCATCCACTTAGAGTGAAATGGAATATATTACATTTTATTAAAGTTTTTACAAAAATAAAAATTAAATCCTTATTAATGCAGTAGTCAAAAGACTGGATGTTGGACCGAAAGATTTTAAATTTTGGCAGAAAAGATGTGTTGCCCTGGCACATTTTACTGATATCCTGAGTATCAATGTATCTATTGAATATTTATTATTGATAATTAATATTACACATGTAAATTATCAATGCATCCCATCTAGCTTACTGTTTTAATCCCTTCTTTTTGTTTGCATTCTGCTTCCTCCCACTTATGATAGTTTTCAGTTATCCCAGCCCTGGTTCATGTTTTGCCTCCTTTACTTATTCTAGTTCTGTCTTGTGTTTCCTCTTAACCTGATTTGTGTTTTGTATGCATTTCTTCTTCTTCTTCTTAATTTTCTATTATTCTCTAAGGTCAAGTTAGTTTCCGTGTTTCCGAGTTTTCGCTCTCTTGATATCGTTCTGTTCTTTAGTAAATTTACTTCTTACACTCACATCCTTTAGTTACCCAGCTCTGTCTATTCCATTCCCTATTTCCCTACTCGCATTCAGATTCTTGGATTCACTGACCCTGATTTACATTATTCTCGGAGAACATGTTTTGTGGTTTATTTCCTATAGTGTTATGTTCCTTTTGTTGTGTTCTTTTTTCCCCTTTGTTCAGTTCCTTAGTACCTGTTTCTAGATTCTTGTTAGTTTCTCGGTCGACTTTTGACATGTCCGTCTCTGACTTCCTTTAGGAGTGAATTGCTGCTGTTCCCTAGTGTTTTCAGAGTAAAATTTGCTTAATCGCATTTCCTAATGCCGAACGTGGCATTACAAAATGCCATGAAAATCAGTTTGTTCTGTTTAGTTTTACTTTTTGCAATTAAAATCACAGGAAATCAAATTTGCTGCACAACTTTTTCAAAAATTGGAATTTCTTGTAAAACAACAGATTTGTGTGCAAAATATAAGAAGCCAAATCACTGCACAGCTTCCAACGAGGACTTTGAAGTTATGTTATAACAGCGATGGAAAAATAACATACACAGTGCAAACATGACTGCAGCGTAATTCTTTGTCCTATGTGCAATTGATTCTGTGCACTGGGCCATTCCAGGGCGCTAACCCAAGCTGAAGTCAAGCAAGTCCTGGTTAAATTGCATAAGAGGCTGAGCTGCCTTCTGGGCAAATTAAGTCCCTCTGTCGCCCTGCTGCTGACTGCCCCAATCCTTTGCAGCCTCGTTCACACTGCTTCCTCTCCCTTTGGTTTCTCTCGTCCTCCTTGCTGCACTCTTTCCCTAATGCTCTCTGTGCCCTCCCTCCTTGTACAGTATGTACCCGCACAGCTGAGCCGAGCCAAGCTGAGCTGGCCTTGCCCGCCTGCTCACCGTGATAGTAACAGCTTTAATAAAAACACCGTTTGGGGGATGAGAATTGAATTTCATACTTGGACGCACCGGCACTACATGTGTTTCTTTTTAATAGAGAAAGAAGAGTGAGCGGAGAGAGGGGGAGAGAGAGCGGCACAGAGCCACTCAGCCAAAGGAAGATAGGCTGAGGCTTTTCTCATTTCTCCTCACATTCTTGCTTCCTTAAGCTCAGCTGTGTGCTTGCTGTTCCGTGGGGGATATGGGGGGGGGGGGGACATCTGCCTTGTCAATCACCATTTCCACACCTTTTCAAGATAAGCCAGAATGTTCTGCCATTTCAGAAATATTACTCTGGATTTGTTTCCGTTTTTACAAATTTTCCATTAATAAATGGCAGCGATTGATATTAAACAATGTTGACTCAGTGGAGAGATGACGAATAACTTCATTAATTTGAAATGTTTTGTTCAGTTACTCATGTGGTGTGTTCAATGTCACGACACGACTTACAAATGAGGAGCACACAACAGAGAACAACGAAGGAAGCTCCAATGTGTAGATGGGAGAACCAGGAACAAAGTTCCTGCTCTGACTCGATTATCAACACTCATACGTTCAAAGCTTTGCTGCGATTTGTTCAGTTCATAAAACCATGAACAGAATGTGATGCGTTGTTTCATTCTTGTGACGTAGCAAGTGTGTGTAAAGTTAATAACTCACATACTTGATACACGGTTATCAAATCGCGCTTCATGTCATGTTGTGTACATATAAAACTTTTTTACTTTTTAAACCTGTTAGCGTTTTTACACCTTCGTAGTCAATTTGTAAAGACAAAGAAATCTATGAATGAGTCTTGTGAGTCTCTGCAGCATCTGTCACATCTAAAAAAGGAGACAATTATTCCAATAAACAAACAAACAAAAAAAAGATTCGTCCCCTTGTCATTTCCATTCTGAGATCTGTGAGAAATCGATTTCCCAAGCGTGTCTGGTGGAATAACCGTGTCAAATGTTCGCACGCTCTCTGGATGCTGCTGCTCCCTGTGGCTGTGATAATAACTGAGAAGTTCAACAACACAGCAAAAAACAAATCCTCGCTAAATGAAATTATTATTGTTTGGTAATGTTTTACTAACCATCTCTCAAACATCTGACAAGCAGCACGGGGAGCTCATGTATCTCAGTTTGCATTAAATGGTTGATCACTGTCGTATTATAGAGTTATTCAGTAAATAACAACTGAATAGCTCTGTGACCCCTCTGAAGAACTGAAAGGAGATAAAGGTCTGAGGGGTTTGCTTCTGTGTCAGAGCTGGAAACCAGCTGGAAACCAGTAACAATACAGCAGAAATGGGAGTCTAAATAAACATGAGCTTGACCTCAGGCCCCAGTAACTAACCCCGTGTGGATTTCTTTAACATATCTGACCTGAGTTCACTGCACCGCAGCATCTCATGGCCTCTGACACATCGGTCAAGAAGCAAAGACTTCGTCTGCTGTTAATCCTGCAGGAGCTGCCCTCACCTGTCAAATGAGGCGCTAACAAAACACCACATGACAAGATAGAGCATGAAATAAAAAGCATTGGAGGCTTTCCCACCATCTACGGAGACTCAGGAACAATACCAAAAATCCAAATATTTGCAATATCACGCACGTATATCTACACACACACACACACACCAGCACAGACAGATGTTTTACAGATTGTGTCCATTCAGCTTAGAAGACCAGTGGAGTTACATTTGTTTGAGATGAATAGCGAATAACGAGAGAGAGAAAGACACAATGGTCATGTGGTGCTTGGCTGGAGGCATCTGTCTACACTCGCGGTCTTCTTCCAGTGACCTGCAACATGCCCATATTAATAAACGTCTGTTACACTTTTTTATTGTGAGAAACATTGTTTGTGAGCAGTGCTGGGCTACTTTGATCCGTAATAGTGTAACCGATTGCAATTTGAACACCCCTCATTTTGCCACTTCTGGTTGGCTTGTTTTGCTGTCTTACCAGGATTTTGATGGATGGTCGGTAATGATGAAGTTGTCACGTTGTGCGTTCTAGTTGGCTTGCTGATGTTACTGGTGTAGCCCCCATAATTAGGAATCACCAGATTCTGTTTGAAGGGTGGAAGTGACATCAACAGTTCCTGTTTTCTGTTTCCTGTTTTTGCTGTTCGGTGGGGCAACTTTAATTAATGCTATGGATTGAGTAACATTTTTCAGTATTAGTGTCTTTTCCAATCATCACCAAGATTGCTTCAGTTGCTGTGTGGGCACTGAAAAAAGCGAGCTGTGGAGGAGATTATGGGGGTCACCAGATTTATTCATTATGCAGACTCAAAGCTTGTTAGCCTGTGGAAACCGTTTCTGATTCCTGTTTCTCGTTGCCTGACGAGCTTAAAGCAATCGCTGCTAGTTTTGTTTCAGTGAGCCACCTTTTGTCACCGATACTGTCGTCGTATTTCCACTCAACTTTGGCCCGGGTTGAATCGGACCCATTAGGAAGATTCAGCCCCACGCTGAAAGACCCTGAACCTTCAGAAAGTACCACCTACAGAGTAGGGACTTTTTGGTGGGTAGAACTATGGCCCTGAACTAAATTTAGAGTTTCTCAAAAGCTTCCTGGTCCTGGGGAAAATGCGTATTGATGGAAACTGGGCTTAAGTTATTCCACACGTAAAACTTAAAAAAGTTCTGTACATTTCAAAGGTCTGCACCAGGTATACAGAGGTAACTAACAGGTCTCTGGGAACAATTGAATTCACCATCGTCAGTGATTATCGGCTCATAGTTATGGTTCAGTGGGTAGCTCTCTGCCTTCTGATTCTGTGACAGAGTGGCGACATCTGGCCGCTGCAGTTCTGAAGAAGTGACTAACACGTTCTCATCCCACAGCGTCAGATAATGGCCCTTCCCAAGGAGTCCAATTGTGTCACGCTTTTACATTCATCATAATGACAGTGTGGACACTCCAGAGTGGACACTCCAGGAGGTCCAGGAGCCACCATGTGATGACTTTACGCACACACAAAAACTGCAAAAAGGCTGATTTCTTGCTTTTTTGTGTGTAGACAGCACAGGGGGAGTGAAGGAAAGACCCATGCAATCTGAATTTTAAAAATCCACAGGCAAGGTGACTTGTTTAGACTTCTACACGGCACTTTGTGTTACTTACATTTGCTGTCGCTTATTAGGTCGACTTTTTTAAAATAAGGGGGCATTGCCCAGTCAACCCGTTGACGATCTCTACTTTTATTCATTCTTTCAATCGGCTGCGTGTTACTGTCTGCAGCCTTTGGTTACGCACATGCGTAGTTGAATAAAAACCCGATTCTCCAACAGACATTTGCCTGGTCAGACCAGGCTTCCCTAATCTCCTACCCTAATTTTTGGAAACCAGTTTTCACATTTACATGACACTTAAGAATCTCACTTAAAGATATCCTGGTTACTTAAATCCATGTAAACGCACCCTGTGCACCCACGTTTCCCCAGTCAGTTACTCAGTACAGTATATTATAGGGATGCTCACAGATAAACACAGGAAGCCAAACACAAAGAACAAAACACTGCT
This sequence comes from Channa argus, assembly GCF_033026475.1. NCBI lineage: Eukaryota > Metazoa > Chordata > Actinopteri > Anabantiformes > Channidae > Channa > Channa argus. The sequence continues at coordinate 21,504,232 of NC_090209.1, forward strand.
ATCATTAATCTTCATAGCCTTTATATTTGCTGTAACATATACAGAAGCAGGTGACAAAAGAAAATAGCTATGAGAAGGGGGGAGAAATGGTTCCAGTGTGTGAGTGCTTGTGTGTATTTCAGAGCCTCTGTAGCAGGTTATCATGACAGCATGCAGGCCTTAATAGAAAATGGCTGTGTTGCCCCCCATCTCATTTGAAATGTGGCGCAGGACGACAGTTTTTAAAGTTGCATGCCATCTCAGGCAGGAAAAAACCTCTTAAGAGACACACACACACACACACACACACACACACACACACAGTCCCTTTCATCGCTGACCAAGCTATCATGGGAAAAATGAATAAATGGATGAAATGTGGTATGATTTTGACGATAAAAAATACCTGGGTGAAGAAGCAGATGAGCAGAGCAAGAGAGAGGTGGAGAAGGAAAAAAATAAATGAAATATAAACAACAATGAGTGATTGTGAAAAGACAGGAAGAAAGAGGAAAGTGGTGACAAACTGCAAATACTGCCTAGCAGCTCTGACTGACAGTCCAATCATCTTGGTAGCACATCTTGAGGCGATGCCTGGCTGACTGTTATTAATTGAAATGTGATTGGGGGATGGCGGGTGAAGGGGCGGGGGAGCAATTAATAACACATGCAGTCCTCTTCTCTCCTTTCCACTCTCATCAGCACCGATACTTCCAATGGTGACTAGAAATTAGAAAAGGAGGGAGTAATAATTGAAAAGGGATAACTCTGAAAGGGGAGCTGAGGGCGATTGATGGAATTGGGACAGGGGATTAATTTGTGCAAAAATTCCGGGGGCTGCCCAGGGGGGATTTGTTTTTTCTTTCTTTTTTTTTTCTCTTTCTCTCTTTCTTTTTTTACTTCCTTAAGATTTTGTAATATCCAAAATCCCACGAGTCACTTTCATTCATTGCATGTCCACAGAAAATAGCAGAGATGGAGAGTTTCAGGTTCATTAACTTTCTTCCTTCATCAGGCTTTAAATAGGCAGGTAGTGTTAGCAGATGTGCTCATCCAACTTCAGTCAGCTCCAGGCCATAAAGGAAAGTTAAGGTCAGATTCCTGATTCTTAGATCATCTTATACATCTGGCTCCAACAAAATATGTATAATGCAAATACTACTAATTTGCACTGCCAGATATGAACTGCACAAATTACATTCAAATCAGATTATGCACATATGCTTAGAGAAAAGGTTGTAGTTTTGGTTAAATATTAAAAACATCAAGTTCTTTTATTTTGTGCTTCAGGAGATTCAGTTACACAAGAACATAATTTCTAAGAAATAGAGTCGGTACAGGAGGTGTGGGCGTTCATTTACAACAAATCTACACAGTGAACACACAAGAAACTCGACTTATATTAGCAAGTCAATATTTCAAAGCATGAATGTAATTCAAAAGTAAACCATAAGAGTCCTTGTTAAACTTCATCAGATCACACACTTGACTCCCTCCGTTCAATTTTTTTCTTTCCATGCAAAGTTTCAAGTATGTGTGAAGTGTTTTTTTTTTCCCATCTGCATTTTCTTCTCTTACAAATGTCAGACATGTGATAAGTAGCATTTATAGTTTTGCTTTTGCCTGTAAATTATTTATTTAAATCTTTTAGCCTGTTCTTTTGCTCTGAATCCACTTCTCAGTATTAAATTATCCACAGCCAGCACTGGTCACCACCATTTAGTATATGTATGTGCTTTTAATGTATTGGAAAAGGCATCAAAAGTATTTAAAACACCTTGTAAAGCCACTTTTATGAGTATGGGATTCAACGGTTTAGCTGACTTTTCTGATTATTATTGCTTTGTACCACATTTTTCGCATCGGGGATATGATGCAGAAGGCTTGCGTTGATCAAGTCACACCCCACCACCTGAAGAAACAAGCTGAAAGCCATTGACTGATTGATTGATTTGATGCTCTATTCTGTCACATGAGGCCAGATTTGAAATCTGTAGGGGTTTGATTCTGATCATCATCGTTACATCATACAAATTCCCGGCACTGAACTGTTTAGCTTGTGGTCAGCTGAGCTTTGGTAAGCGCTCCTCATTAAACCCACGCCTGATAGAGCATCATAGCTTATGTAACCTCACCCTGAGTAACCCTTTGAATGCACATCAGTTTATTAGAGGCATTCTTTTCTTTAAATGAATCTTTTGTCAGTTTTACCCTGACATTTTTCCTTTTGCTGAAAGCACTTGTTCCATGTAGACATGTGCGCGCGCACACAAACACACGCACAGAAATTACGAATGCCATCTCAATCAAATGACTTCTCTATTGAGTAAAAACTGCCATTATAAGTGAGGCTGCATCATTATGAACATCTGTAGTAGAAAGTGAAAAGGCTCTGAAAGGGGAACAGCAGCACATAGATAAGCTGTACAAAACTTAAGGTCTTAGTCTGTGCAACCTTGGCCCTTTACTTTCATTAAACCTCCCGTTCGAAGACCTTACATTTGTAATATTATTTGATTTTGGTTTGAAAAACATTTGAGGGAATGCATGAAAGAACTTAATCCATAGTGTTGCCCCGTGGGCACAGCCAGACACTTTAAAAATGTGTTTTCAACTTTTATAACTACACTACTATAACAGGTTTGGAGAGAGATCTCTCATAGGTGGAGAGAAAGGAAAAGAATCTGCTAAATGATCATGACCATACAGTGAATAAGTTAACTTGAAATAGCTTTGAAATAGGTTTTTGAAAGCCATCTCAACATAAAGCTTAAAACTTTCAAAGTTTTGGACAGTTTTGGACATCATATCATTTAGAAAATATTGCTCCTTTGTGTTTGTACATCCTCACTGCAACCTTTATGTGTAACACAAACTCAATTTGCAAAAAAAAAAAAAAACCCAAAGTAAAACGCAAGAAACTCTATAATGTGTGATTTGTTAATCTGCTTGAACCTTTATTTATCTGACAAAAGCACAAAGATTTCCGTCTCCACTGGCCAACCTAATTGCACAGTATATTGTAATTGTACATTATATAATAATATGAATTATAGGGGTAATTGAGCTTGACAAATGTCAAACATAAAAAAGACAGAGGGAGGGAGGAACAAAGAAGAAAGAGAGGAAAGGGAAGCCAAAGCTGCAATTAGGGAAAGTGGCATCTGCAAAATCTGGTGTTGGAGAGTGTGAGGCCGCCCTTCACAAATCAGTTTGCAGTGATATTTTATTATTAATATACAAAAAAAGCACAGAGCCTATAGTCACATTCACATCAGCTGATCGCCAGATAAATAGCTGTAATAAACTGTACAATTAGCATTTTAAAGAGCAGCTCACCTCCCTTTGAGGACGCAGGTTTTGTTTTGTTTTCTGTTTAAGCATTCGGAGGGGAATCAATACCGGCTTCTCTGCCGCGGGACATTGCTTAGCTCATAATTCCATTTCCAAATGCTACTCATATTAAATTGAAAAGCTAATTCTTTGCCTGTTTGAAACTATCGCCTAAATGTCAGATGATCCCTGTTGCCAACAACTACATAAAACCACTGACAGAAAGTTGGATTGAGGAAAACGTATCAGTGTCTCTAATGAGCCGACCCTATCTAATACTGTTTGCCCCCTGCAGTGGAAGACGTGCTGTTAGGAATGCAGCGCAGGGTGCCTGTTCTGGATTAATCACAGTGACTGACTGGAGGAAATCAATGAGCTAAATGCAACACTTTGGCTGGGACACGAGCTCACAAAATGGCCTGTTAGCACGGGCCAAGAGGTGACTCTTTCATTCCGCGTAAAGTAAATGTACACTGGAGTCCAAAAACTGTGTGGCACCGGCTGAATAATGTACAGAGGAACTAAGTGAGTTCGTCTTCTGTTCATGTTTTTAATCTTGTCCAAATGTGGCTGTTGAATAACAGGAAATAGTGATTTTTTTAAGCTTTTCCTCATTGCTTTCTATGCTTTTAAGCCTCCAGACACACACACACGTACACGCACAGCCCACTTTAACTCCACACTGTGACACAATCTTCTGATGAGCAACATCTTAAAGATATTCATATCCAGTCAACGATAAATTCAATGATGTTTATCTTTGTTTTGCTCCCTCTCAAATGTCTACTTTTACTAACCTGTTTTTCTGTCCTCCTTTCTCCTTCTTCTCCCTGTTGCTCCGTTTCCTTCTCTCCGACAGCTCAGACTCAGCTCTTCAGCTGCTAAATGATCCACTTTTTTCATTATGTAGTTGCTAACTTTGCCTGTCTGTAGTTTGGTGCTGGGCAGGTGATGTGGATTTGGTTTGTCGGAGCTTTAAGAACTGCTACATCAGTCGGTGTGAAATGAGACGCTACAGTTGGAGTTATCAAACCAAAACAGTGGGCTGAAAGTTATTAAAACATTGCACAAACAATGTAGATAATGATCTGTGGGGTTGTCACATATACTGTAGCGTCAAGGTTTTGGACCAGAGTCCCTCTTGCTGCTTCAAATGCTTTATTTCCTCACTCTTAGTTCTTCAGCTGTTCTTTGCTTCCCTTTACTAACTTTCCTGCTTTTAACCAAGTAACTCTTTTTATCTCGGATTTCCTCTTCGTCCCATTTCCCATAGTTCTTTTTCACACGCTTGCTTCTTCTCTTCACTACTCCTACCTCTCAGAATCCCTTCTGCCGCTCAGTCTGCTTTCATTTTATTCCCTCTCTTATAGTGCTTGTCATGCCATCTCCTCCTCCTCCACCTCTCTTTTATATGTGTGTCTCCCTCCAAATGATTCCCCCCTCTTCTTCTTTTGCCTCTCCCTTCATCCCTTCATCTGCACGTCTCACCAATCGTTTACACCTCCTCGGTGAGTGCTATTACAGCATCACTTTGCATTTAGATAACCATCGCTTCGCCACCCCAAATTGGTCCAGAGCAGGAGGAGGAGGACAGAGAGAGGGGGAGAAGGAGGAGGAAGAAGAGGAGGAAGAGGAAGCAATAGGTGATATCAAGGTTCAAGTTGAATCCTTCCACTGTGGAGGATGACACACAGGGAAATATATATATAAAAAAAACTCAGACCTGCAATTATGATCGTCAGCATTTTTTTAATTTCAATTTTATTTTGCTGCTCCTTCGCTGTGTCCATTTATTTCGTCATTTATTTCGTGCCTTATAATCTTTCATGACAGAAACCCAAGGACGCTGAACTGAGTGAGCCACGAGACCAAAAAAGAAAGAAAAATGAAACCTAATGCTTCACATTGTGTCCTGGTAAATGTGCTTGCTCACATTGTGCAGGCGCCTTTATTGGCATAATTTTAACTGATACACAACAAACTGTAACTACTGTTCTTGCTCCTCTCAGCTCACACACACTAGACGAATTTATATGGATGCAACACAGCGACATAAGCAACATCCATCAGTGTGTGCAGCCACAGTTACAATACAATCACTCTGAATAAATTCCTTCCAGTTTGAGTTTCCAAATGAGCTGTTTATCTGAACGCTAAATCAACTGATCTGGTGACGTTTGTGTTTACGTGCATCAAAGCGTGTAATTGGTAAATAAATGTCAAGAAAAATAATTTACTTTCTTGGAGACTCTCTGCCGTTATTTACAGTTAGTGAGCCAAAAGAATAAGATATATTTGCAACCCAGCAGCAATATGTCAGTGCTTTTTTTTTTTTTCTTTAAAGGAAAAATTCACTCTAAATCAGCTCCGGATGTTGCACCTTGCAGTCCCAGGATTCTTTTTAATTTAGAGTGAACATAAGCGATAGTGTCACAAACTAAATATACTGTAATTTTCAGGTGATGACAATTTAGAGACGACAACCTGAAATGCTGCAGTGTTTGACTACAAGATACGGTTTGTACCTACACAAGCGTGTGATAATTCAGCAGAGGGTGAGTTGAGGTTTTATTTGTGTGTGTGTGTGTGTGTGTGTGTATGTGGGTTAGAGTGAATTTCAAGCACCAGTTGCTGTGTGATGGTCCACATCTGCCTCTGTTGAATGCACACACACACACACACACACACAGTTCTTTTCTTGTTAGCCATCAGACCAGGTCAAGAGAAAGTGAAATGTTAATGTTGAAACTCACATGTTGAAGGCGACACATTAGATGTGCGCTTTTGGCTCCTTTCCATTCAGCATTGCATAGCATAGTGGATAGGAACCACACTTTGAGACTTTATCACTGATATTTTTCAATCAGGAGCAACTTCTTTGCAAAACAAAGCTTTCACAGGACCTCTCTTACTAACATGTGTTCTGTGGAAACTCTCAGCAGTATTCATTAGAATGTATCTTGCTGCTGTCAATTTGGGAGACTTCTTACACAAATACAGTACTTCTCTGAACTTTCAGCATCATCAAACAGCTAAACAAAAGAGCAAAGAGAATTTGTAGCTTTGCGAAGGAAAGTTCAGAGCTAGAAATAGTTAGTGAAATAATAATTGAAACTTTATAGTCCAAGAGTGCATCACAGAACAGATTTGGTGCTTAGACCTCCATGTGAATTCAGCTTTATATAATAGGGGACAGGCCATGATGGAAGTAGAGACACTAGACTGATGCACCGAAGGATTGTGAGAAAGAAGGAAGTGGCGTTGATGTGTTGATTCACGGAGGGACGGGGGCCTCAATGACACCAAGGAGAAATTGGCAGAGATCTGGTTAGTATGATGGAGGACTTGTGGATCGGATGGGTTGGAGGAGAATTTGGTGGAGGAAGGTTGGACGAGCCAGCACTGAAATGACAGCTGACAGCAGGGAGAGGATAACGAACAGCTATGAGAGGATTTGGTTTATTGAGGCTGTGGAGGACAGAGACACTGTGAGTCAGCTGATTGAGATGGAGGCGTCTTTCTGATTGAACGTTGTGTATTTGCTTCAGTATGTCACAAACTGGCCCTCAATTCCACTTCCCATTTTGAACTTTTACTTTGTAGCCTTTTTCTCCACTTCCTGTCCCCTGTTCATTTCTTCCAGCCTTACCACTCATCACCACACATAATCCTTTACACCTGTTCCCCTCACTATTTAAGTCCTGCCTTCCCCACAGTTTGCTGTAACATCCTTGACAATTTACCCGGAAAGAACACGCAGCCTGGTGACTACCTGACTTTCAGGATTTGGACTTTGTTACTGCCTGCCTTTGGTCTGAGGTTTGCCTCCTTGTTCTGTTCCCCCTATACGACCATTTAGCCTTATGTCTGTTCCGTCTTGTGTGTGTGCACCTCTGTTTTGTGATTTGCTCCTGTTTTTTGACTTTTTGAGTTGGTTACCTTTTCTGTACCAATACTTGTTTATATTTAGTTCTCCCAATTCCCCCGTCTCACTCCCGGTCAGGGCCCCCTATTCCCTGGTTTCCCTGACCTGTGTTTTGAATTCCTGACTCTTTGAACCCGGTTATCCGTCCCCGATCTGAGGTTTGGTGTGTTTGTTCTGGTTATTCGTCCTAGTGTTCGTTTGGGATTTGGTGATTTAAGTTGGTATTGTTGTTGTTTTGTTGCCTGCCGTGTTTTTATTTCCTCCTCCCAGGAGCAAATTTAAGTTGGTCTTTCTCCATCAATAAACCTGTTAATTAACTTACTCCCTCTCACCGTCTCTTCACTTGGGTCCATCTGTATACAAATCCTGACACATTACACTTATAATGTCAATATACTGTACAACATATTACATTCTCATAGTTAATAAAGTATATAAGTTATATATCAAGTGACCAACTCCTTAAGTTTACAACGTATTAGAAGAAATCTGAGCTACATTACGTCCATAGGTGTAGTAATGCAATGATTTGATGAGTGGCACCGACTTATTATGATTTAGATGGAGAAGACTGTAAACGTCTGCTTCTGTACTCCAGTGGACGTTTCTGCAATTTAGGCAGAGGGGAAATTCAAACTACAGGTAGGATGAGCATGGTTCTCCACTAATCGTGTGTTCAATCCCCAGCTCCTCCGGATCACAAGTTGCAGTGTCCTTTGGAGGACATCGGACGGCTGTGTCACAGGAGGTGGAGCAGTTGTACACCAATTGCAGGGTGAGCGGTTGGACTCCCAGCTCCTCCTGATCATATGTCAAAGTGTCTTTGGGCAAGACACTGAATCCCAAGTAGCTCTGTCTTGCATGGCAGCATGGTGTGTGTGTGTGTGTGAATAAGAAGCACTGTAAAGCACTGTCCAGTATGGTGGAAAAGTAAAGTATAAAGTATTAATATAGATTTACTGAAGTTGTAGTGATGTGAATGTTGGCTCCACTGATGCCCTGGCTGCATTTCAGCGGCTCTGTACCTGCATTCTGTTGAATCTTATCCCAGCAGAACACCTGAAAGATGAAATTCTAATTGTGAAAGGGCAGCACTGTTTCATTAGCACAAATAGTTTTCCTCAATGCGATGAGGACTGAGATGATTTGACACCTAAACACTAACAAACTCATGACTTTATAGAAGAGACATTCTCCTGTTTTATTGAGCAATAACTGTTTACTCAGTTAAAAAAAAATGTGTTATCAAGAAAATACATAATTTGGAGGTCTAGTTTCTGAGCGATCACATCACATGTAGGTAAATTTGACTTAATATCAGGGATAGAATGAATGAATATGATGCAGAAGAAATGCTGCACATGGGAACATAATGAATGGGATTAGAGGGGAGAGAGAACAATGAGCAGAGCAATAAGAAGCTGTAATGCTGCAGATAAACAGTATCTTTAGTCCAGCTCGGCTCCTCTGCGGTTGTGGACACAATATGAACAGAAGCGAGTCACTTTGTTCTCTTCGTAGATGTTAGTCACTGGGGCCCCGGCTCACACATACAGTTTCAAAGGTTGAAAGCTTCTAGTTAGCCGTAGCATTAGCTGCCTCCCCTGCTGTTCATCACTGGCCGGGCTGTAATTACAGACGCATCCAGGAGAGACAAAAGGAGGAAGCTAGAAAGAAGTCTGGCCCCCTGTGTTTATCTTTGTGTGTGTGTGTGTGTGTGGCTAGTTACACCTGTCCATTGGGCGTGGGTGTGCATCATGCATGAGATAGAGATCAAGCAGGGACAAAACAAGAGCAAAGAAGCCTAGATGTCCTTTGACTAAAAGAGTCCCCCACCACCCACTCTCTCTTTTTCTCTTCTTGTCTGATTGCCTTCCCCTACTTCTCACCCATCTACTTCTCTTCTCATTCTCTCTGTAATTGCTGCTGTAATATCGCAAGGGCCGAGCTGATTTTGCCACAGATCAAAAACAAACAAACCAAAAAAGTAACACAAAGAATCAGGTATGTGAAACCTTGACAAACTTTGACCAAAAAAAAAAAAAAAAAACAACGAAGAAAAAAGAAGAAAACATAGAGAGAGACCTCAGCTCATCAGCACTGAAGTTGAGAGTTAATGTGATTTGTGTCTAAAAGCTAAAAAAGAAAAAACACTGTAAAAATGTAAATGCCTAATTGGCTTCTTTTACACGCGGCTCTCTGTGGAGATTTTAATTATGATTTGGCATCAGCCAGGGTTTATTCCATGAAATAGAAGTTGTTGATCAAGGCTCTGTTGGAAGGTGGTGGAGATGGAGTGAGAGACACAGGCAAACCAGAAAACGAGATAGATCAACTGTGGAGCTGAAAACACATTTTCATTCACACCATGAGTATGTATAGGCTGACAAGGCCCATGTTGGCAGCGAAGCGTCAGTATTTGGACTTTAAGTCATTTTGACATCTGTTTTGTTATTTCTTTTATGATGCAATGTAATAATTGAGCTATTGGCTGCCTATGAAAGTGGCCCCCATTCTAAGCTCCTTGTGTCTTCTTAGAAAAAACAGAGGAAGTGATGTATTTTAATGGGTTTTAATGGGTGAGTGATGGGTGTAAGACACCCAAAGTTCCTCCGTCTCAAAACATGTTTGAAAAGGAAAAATTACAAAAATCTCCAAGTTCTTACAAGCAGACAAGCAAACTTGACTGTGTTGCACATCTTGCACATTCGCTCACTTGTGTGCAGCATGTTCCAGTCTTTAGCAGCCACACGAATGAACTCCATGAATGAACTTGGCAAAGAAGAAGATGCTGCCCACAAATGCTCAAACCCCCCCCCCAAAAAAATATAAATTCAGTGAATGTCAGAAATAAGATGTTCCAGGTGTCATGGTATATTTTTAGTGTAAACAACATATGGCTTCCTTGTGTTGAAATATAGATCACTTGAGGAAACAGATTTAAAAGCTGCACAACTTAAATTTGCTCATATTGTAGCTCTTGTGTTCCCACTTTCCTCTTACTAATTCTAATACCTCACAAGAAATTAAACTACTGTCAATGTACACCAAGTGGCCTATGAAGTGGTAAACACCATATGAACATTGAAACATTTAATTTAAATCAATGCCTGCTTTTCAACATCTAAAAGCACAAATCTTTAAACATTTAATATAATTCTGGTTTTAATTCATACGGACTGCAGCTGTACAAGCAGAATGGGCGACATATGCATGAGTCAGACTTTTTTAGGCTTGAGTGAGGAGTTAAGAGGTCGGCAGGGTCTCAGCAAACACACACATGCACATGTGCATGTTCATGTACAGCGATCTGAGCAGCAGAGTATCATCTGTGTAACCACATCCTCGGCCTCAGTGTAGAGAGGAGGAACATGACACCTCATTTCCCTGCATGAAAACTCCCTAGTCATCACTAATATGGGCAGGAATATCAACATTTAATATGCATAAGGGGACAGCGAAGGTCAGGAGGAGCCCAGACTGAAGAAATACTGGACAAATTCTTGCTGATGAATGAAAGTTTTGGGACTTGAAGACCCACCAATAACAGTGCAGAATCACCTTTTGTCCACTCTCCTTGGAACTATAATTGTATGCATAGGGTCACAGTGTAATTCACAAAAGAAAGAAAATACTTATAACACCACAGTACAGTCAATGAGAAAGAGTACTGCATTGGAAATGTGTTTTGAACAACATGATTAAAATACTCCACAATATTAAATCCTTATAAATCCAAACATTGTTTTTAGAACCTTTAACCCATTTACTGATTTCATTTGAATCCTGTGCTCCACGGACACGTGTTATCAGTTGAACAATGTGTTTTTCTAAGTAACAAAGTCACAATGTTACCATTGTTTTTATAATTACAGTTCCAGGCAAACCTTCTTTAACGACGTGTTAAGGTAGGATGTCACATCTCAACATTTACAATCTTTATTTACCATCTTATAAACACTGACTCAAGGGTCCAAGTAAACCATAGGCTAAAATGATAATGATCATTTACCTTACTCACTTGTAGTGAACTGCCAGTGTCTTGCCCAGGGAAACTTCAACATATGGACAGGCAGAGCTGGTGATTGAACAGACAGCCCCGAGGAGTAATGGATGACCCCTCCACTTCCTACACCATAGCAGCCCCCAACAAATCTGAAAGTGAACCACTGTGCACAATACTAGGAAACTGAACCTTAAGAAGCTAAATGGAATCTAGCCATTGATATCATAATTTATGTATGTCCTATGCTGTTTCCAGGAGCAGATCCAGTAACTTTTTATTGGGTGGCCAGATTGGCGAGACTAATCTATTTATGACATTGATTTTTTATTTCATCTTTACATTTGGTCAGCTCTCCTTGTGCCGAACGTTCTACAGCAGTTGCCTTCAGCATCACCTTGTCACATTAGATGCATTTAGTTGTAAGTTGCTGCGTGGCAGCGGATTGTCAGATATCGGAGCTTCCATGAATGCACCATCAAGTTTACTTAGCGTTCCACTAACTAGCTCCTGCTAGCTAAGTAGCATGACCATGTCACATGGAGCAACATTGACTTTTACCCCTTTCGGTGAGTTAGGAGGTTCATATTGTCTGTGGAGGTGCAGAGTTTGGTTTCTGATGCTTTGTGTATTACCTACATTTAATTCCGTGTAAAAAACAAACAAATGAAAGCTTACATCTCCATTAATTAGAAAAATACCAAGGCAACAGTAATATTGTCCTTAACGCTAAAGGGAAGTGCAGACTGTCTTTGAAGCGTGTCTACTTCGTCTCTTAAATGTCTTCTACTTTGAAGTTTGCTCACGAGACTCCTCCATGTCTGGTTCAGAAAAGTTTAACTCCTGTTACTGACACCTGTGCCTGAGGTTTCCGTTCACTCTGATCATTAGCATAATAAACGCCCCTAAAATGACCATATTAGTCTGTGTGTTCCGCTTCCTTTGTGCCAGCGGTTTAGACTAAAAAATATTAAATTTAACAGGTGAGGTCACACTGTTGGTTAGACAGAGACAATAAAAAAATATCGATTGCCCATAATACTAATTTAAATGATTTAGCAACTATTTCTAATGTCAAAGGTGTGTGTTTCCCCCCCTTTGTAGAATGGGGGTCTCTCTGCTTGTGGTATGTTCAACAGGTGTGGACCATTAGAGATTTTTGTTCCAACCCACACAAAAATCTGAGAACAAAAATCTTGTTTGTGCAAGTAGTATGACGTAGTATAATTGTATGAGGAAAATTGACATGTCTTAGTCTAAGTCAAAAAACAAACATTTATCTCCTTCCAAGTTTGTGACTTTTTATGTTTCTAGAACCCTAAATAATAGATGATTTATTTGGTCTTTTGGACAAAAATGTACAGTTTTTATGTCAAAGTGAAAGCTGATTTCTTCAAAGTAATCCCAGTAAATAAAAAATGTAAAACGTAATAATTAAACGCATAAGTAATAAACATCTTAAAAGTAATTCAGCTAAATCATCACATGTGCAGCCAAGTGGTTTAAAAAAATCTGTTTGCTAATGGGCATCATCTGAGGCCAGTGAATGTAAACGTACTATTTATGCGATCTCTTTTATGTTCATTAATTAATTAAAATTATTTAATAAAGATTTGTTTCCTCTTGGCGTGAAATAATGTTTTTTTGTAGATTTTTGTGAAAACCCTCAACGCAGAAAAGCCACAGCTGACCGTGAGGTTCAAACCTGTGACCTTCTGACTGTGAGGCAGGAGCGCTAACACGCAGTCATTTTTTTCTCTCTTTCTGGTGTTAGTGCTCAGGCAACCTTCCTGTAAAGAAAAATGTTTCAGAATGAAAGTCTGCCCTAAATTAGCCACAGCAGCCTGTGGTCTTTGATGAAGTAACAGACAAGGCCAGCACTGCCGACAGAGATGATTTGTCAGGTTTCAGGGGAGCTGACCTTCAGCCGCCAATGTTATTGAATGGAGACACACACACCGACATGTACACACATTCATGCAAGAAACACATTTACACTTTTGCATACAGAAGAAATGCTGAAATGAGAGATGCTCTCTGTCTTTCTCTCTCTCTCTCTGTCACTTACACACACACACACACACACACACACACACACACACACACACACACAGACACACAGGCATGCACATCGAGTGGCAGGCACACATGAAAACAGTGCAGTGCCACACTCTTGATGCTCTGCACAATGACAGGAGAAATCAATCAAGCTGAATAGGAGCAGGCTTTTATCAAGACTATATCAAAGAATTTGATTCCACTAAAACAACCTTCATCACGACATTGATCAGCCTCAAACACACTTTGGAGGATGAAAACAGACGGTGCTTTCCCGGGAACAATGCTGCCACCTATACGCGCCAATGCGCGGTGCCTCCTGCGATCCGCTGTAACGCACACGCGCAGCCAGGGGGCGCACTCCTGTCGCCCTCTCTCACCACCTCTCTCTCTTCCTCTCACTCTGTCTCTCTCTTTGCCAGGAGATGCCGGAGACTAGCCGCAACTCTCCTCTCATTCATGCTGAGCGCTGCTCCCCTGTGCGCACGGAACTGCAGAGCTGAGCTTTGGAACCGCTGCTGCTGCCGCCGCCGCCGCCGCCGCCGCTGCTGCTGCTGTATGACAAGCCCGCCGGTAATGGAAATGTCTTCTCCTGCAACTCTTACCACCTAATAACATGCCACATAGGACGAAGGCGAAGGACAGTTTGATCAGTAAGTACATCCAAACTTATTGTGATTGTTAATCTTCTCTCCACTGGTTTTGGAGATTTTTCCCTACATCCCAAATGTTGACCACATTCCTCCCCTGCTCCGATCCCTCTCCTTTGCTCTCCTTGTCCTTCTTTATTTCTTCTTGACGATGTCTCTCTCCCGACATTGTGCCAAACCAGGGCACACATGGAGCAGCCTGTGCCACAGGAGATACCAGCTTTTGTGTTGTTTCACGTTTGCGCTTAGAAACATCGCATGGCTTGCGTTGCGCACACGGGGGATAAGCAGTCGGACGCACACCGAGCTTGCCGATGGACTATCTCGAAATGACTGATCGTCCCCTTCTTTTGGTGTTGGTTGAAGTGGTCAAGTTGAAGGTGAAGGATGTCTTTACTTCACTGACACGTAGCTGCGGACCCTGGGATGCAAAGTGCCAGCATGAATAGAGTGTTAGGCTCAGCCGCCACACATCTGAACTGTAAAATTTCAGATCATAGGATCGTTAGAGGAACGTTGTCGCAATATTGTAGGCAAGTGGCACCGCTAGAATAACCTGCAATCATATAGGAACCCTCCGCTGAGGACTTCAGGCAAACCGCAGCCACACAAGCCCCCATGAGAATATTATTGGAGTTTGAATGTGTAGCTGTTTGGGTTTATTGTGCTGGTTCTTTGCTTTGAAAATCAGGACCGAACCCAGTGTGAATGGAAGCATCGCTGTAACTGTGCTCCAGGGACTCATTTGGAAACACACTTTGCCTTTACTACTGTGTGTCCGTGCATAGGTTCAGTGAGTCTGTGTGTGTGTGTGTGTGTGTGTGTACGTTTACACAGGTATGCAGTTTGTGCCTGTTTATGTGCAAAATGTAAATGTTTGAATGATTTTTGAAAGTGTGTGTAGCTTTTCATCTGTTACTCTGAGGACTTGTGTGTGTGTGTGTGTGTTTTATTTTATTTTTTTATAAGGATGTCTGTGTGAGTTCATGCATATGTGTGTGCGTTCCTCACTCACCCACACATCTACACACAACACACATAGCATCATCATTTTGGACTCGCATCAACATGCTTTGACAGTTTTGTGTCTCCTTATGAATTTTTGACTTGAAATGCGTAGGTGAGGCAGACGGGCTGATTTTGAGAGACTATGGGCACCAAGCCACCGTTTTTGCTGCCAACCACTTAGAAAAAAATCTATTTAGGTTGTGTGTGTGTGTGTGTGTGTGTGTGCGCAAGAGAGCAAGAGGAGAGAGAGTCTTTCTTGAACCTCCTCTCATCTCTTTTTTTCCCCCTTCTTATCTCACTCGGAGGTGAACTTGTGAGGATGAGTGTGTGTGTGTGAGATGATGTGGGAGCTATGGACGAGATGTAAAGACATGTATGTGAAAGAAATACTTCTTAGCCGTTCGCTTAAGTGTGTGTCATGATGTGCCTGTGCTGGGACGAGTTGATAAGCTAGAAACCCTGAACGTCACCTTCACTTTGGAGCTGAGGCGTGACATTCAAACTGACTGCGTGCATGGTTATGGTGATATAATGACTGTGGAGCATATTAGTTCCTGTTACACCCGTAGACACACAGTGTTTTCAGAGGTTTTAACCCAAAATTAGTTAGACTCAGCCTCTGATGACAGCGGCGCTGCGTGTGCATTGAGCTTCCTCCAACCTAATTACCTGGTTTATTCTGGGAGTCTTTTATTATTAATTTGTTCTTAGAGGAGATTATCCCTTACTTCTGCAGTCTGTGTATTCATCTTTGTGTTTTAGGCATTTTATGGATGCTGTGACCAGTGTTCAGTCGTATTTAAAGGGGTGGTACTTTGTTTTTTTTAAACTAGCGTCTGTGGGGCTCAGTCGCATATTTAAAGCGGCTGTGTTGTTCTTTTTCAACCTTTAACCATTAGAATTAGACTGACGAAACGACTGATACTGACATTTATTCAACATTATAAATAGACATGCTCTCATACGGTGCCTGCTTGATACCTTTTATGACAATTTCATGGTATTATATGGGATTTAACCTGCTATGTATATCCTTAATTCAGGGCTTTGCCAATATTGAAACTGCTGAATCCTGATTCATCATTAATTGATGAATCAGTCACTATATAGGGTATTTTAATAAGATGAACAGCCCTTTTTGTATTCGTGGATGCAACCTTCGTTACTGTTGACCAATCCTTATGCAGCTTCCTTGACACTGAGTTTTATGAGCCACATTATAAGTGAGAGTGGACTCTGCAGGCCCCCCACCTCGCCTGGTGGGGAATCTTTGTGTTTGGGCAAAAGCCCCAGTCGCCACAGGGAGTGTGTGTGTGTGTGTGTATGCATGTGTGTGGGAGGTCAGGTGGGGGTGGTGCTGGAGTGGTGTCTGCACTCTCAGCCCTCAGTGGTTTCAAAGCCCGGTCGAGCCACAGACGATTGTCGATGCACCCCGCAGTCCTTCAGCGTGGAGCCGCCACATACCTAAAGTGCTTGTAATAAGTAAGCCCGGGTGGAGAGGTGGAAGTAGAATGACAATGAAAGCAGGTTGTCAAAGCTGTTTTAACTCTTTCAGCCTGGAAAACACCCAGTGGAATCATGTGCCATCACAAATTGTCCCGGGGATGTAATGAAGGCAGCATTTATGTGAGCGCCTGAGTGAAATGCTGTATGGGCGGCCCCAGCGGGAGCCACTGGCCCAACAGTCTTAGAGTCACGCTCTCTCTTATTGAGCTGCTGATGACTAGACTGCCAAGTAAGCTGATATTACATGGCAAAATACCAGGCTTAATCCCACTTAAGGTACAACACAATTTGTTTATCTGCTTTTGGAAAGAAGTTCGTATTGAGCAGTTCAGACAGGCCATGTATGTGAAATAACAGAGTGGCAGACGTCTTTAAATAAAAATCTCGCTCATCAGTAACCATTTGCATTAGGTGACATGCTTGATTATGAGCAATGGGACACCAACACGGAAAGTGGAAAACGAAAACCATATATTTTACGTGTTGATTAAGCATGATGGTGGTTATGGTATGTACTCATAAAGTCTG